>NC_135970.1:29565081-29641232 GCF_053455715.1 Rhinoraja longicauda | reverse complement strand
CCCAGCTGGAAAAAAAAATCAGAGGTCATGGCTTTAAGGTGAGAGAGGCAAAGTTTAAAGGAGATAGATGCGGGAAGTTTGTTCCCGATGTTGGGGAAGTCCAGAACCAGCTTAAGGATAAGGGGGAAGTCTTTTAGGACCGAGATGAGAAAACATTTCTTCACACAGAGAGTGGTGAGTCTGTGGAATTCTCTGCCACAGAAGGTAGTTGACCCCAGTTCATTGGCTATATTAAAGAGACGTACAGGTATGTAGGTTAATTGGCTGGGTAAATGTCAAAATTGTCCCTAGTGGGTGTAGGATAGTGTTAATGTACGGGGATCACTGGGCGGCACGGACTTGGAGGGCCGAAAAGGCCTGTTTCCGGCTGTATATATATGATATGATATATGATAAGAGGGAGTTAGATGTGGCCCTTGTGGCTAAAGGGATCAGGGGGTATGGAGAGAAGGCAGGTACAGGTTACTGAGCTGGATGATCAGCCATGATCATATTGAATGGCGGTGCGTACAGGCTCGAAGGCCGAATGGCCTACTCCTGCACCTATTTTCTATGTTTCTATGTGGGGCGAGTTATTTACTTTGAGGTTGGACAGACTTGGATTGGTCTTCTCCAGCACACCAGAGGTTGTGGGAAGACCTGATAGAAGTATACAAAGTTCTGAGAGGCATAGATAGGGTAGACATTCAAAATCTTTTCCCCAGGATGGAAAAATCAAATACTACAGGGCACAGCTTTAAGGTGGGAGGGGTAACGTTTAAAGCAGGTGTGCAGGCAACAGATTTGTTACACAGAGGATGATGGGTGCCTGGAACATGCTACCGGGGGATGTGGTGGAGGTAGAGAGAACAGTGGTGATTAAGAGACTGTTTGGGTAGGCACATGGATATGCACAGCATAGATTATGTGCAGGCAGATAAGATTTGGTCTTGGCATTACATCCGACACATATATCTCACTTTATTCAATAGACAATAGGCAATAGGTGCAGGAAGAGGCCATTCGGCCCTTCGAGCCAGACCCCGTTCCTGCCTTCTCCCCGTACCCCTGACTCCGCTATCTTTAAGAGCTCTATCCAGCTCTCTTGAATGCATTCCAATACCCAGAAACTTACAAGACAGTCCTCAGGTCACTTCATTTATACTTGGAATTAGAGCAAACAAAAACAGCTACCTACAGTCACTATGTCCATGGACTATCCCAGAGTGGAACATCCTTCCCCACACCGCCAGATGTGCACCAACCTTGTCACTCTTCAAGTCACAGCTCGACAACGTGGACATGGATCATCTCACCAAACTTGCCCACATAAAAATCTAAATAACCCTTTTTGCAACCGTACCCTACGCGAGCGAAACCTGCACGAGGTAGCCCAGCTGTTGGCGGCTGTGCAGGAGAAAACAGAAACTGAAACAGACATTGTGGGCAGAAGAGCCTGTCTCTGCTGTACTCTTCTATGTTTCAAGTTCATAACTTCATAGGAGCAGAATTAGGCCATTCGGCCCATCAGGTATGCTGCGCCCATGTCAATCATGGCTGATCTATCTGTGACCTCTCAACCCCATCTCAACAAACTTTCTCCCCATAACCCTTGACACCTTTATTAATCAAGAACCTGTCCATCTCCTCTTTAAGAAGATTCCAAAAGACTCGTCCTCCATAACCATCTGTGGCAATGAATTCCACAGATTCACCACTCTCTGGTTAAATAATTGGTGGCACCCCTTTGTTAATCTGAGGATGTGCCCTCTGGTCCTAGACTCTCCGAGAAGGCAGCGAGGAACGGGGGTACTCTGAGCAGTGATCAGCCATGATCGCATTGAAATGGCGGTGCTGGCTCGAAGGGCTGAAATGGCCTACTCCTGCACCTATTGTCTATTGTCTATTGTCTATAGTGGAAACATCCTCTCCACATCCAAGTCCAAGTCAAGTCAAGTAAATTTTATTTGTATAGCACATTTAAAAACAACCCACGTTGACCAAAGTGCTGTACATCTGATTAGGTTCCAATGGAAAAAAAAAAGAAACATATAGTAGCATGCAAACAGTTCACAGCGCCTCCTCAATGAGCCTCAAACGCTAGGGAGTAGAAATAGGTTTTGAGTCTGGACTTAAAGGAGTCGATGGAGGGGGCAGTTCTGATGGAGAGAGGGATGCTGTTCCACAGTCTAGGAGCTGCAAGACCGCAAAAGCGCGGTCACCCCTGAGCTTAAGCCTAGACCGCGGGGATAGTGAGTAGGTATTCCACTCTATCCAGACCTTTCAATATACGGCACGTTTCTACAAGATCCCCCTCATCTTGTGAACTCCAGCGAGTACAGGCCCAGTGCTGACAACGCTCATCATATGTTAGCCCTCCCATCCCCAGGGTCATTCTTGTTTTATGAAGGAGAACAGTGAAAGGACTAAAGCCATGGACAATGGCCTGCCTGTGTTCACCTTAGCTTCAGTTAACTGGGTGTGCTTCATACAAACATTATCTTTTCCTTTTGCTTCCGTCCCAACAGTTGTAAGTAATGTCAGTGTTTAAAAAATACAATATGAAAACAGGCCCTTGTGAGTCAATGCTGATCATAAGTCATGCATTTTAAACGAGTTCTTCCACTCCCTTACATATTAGGAGCAATATTACAAAGGGCCAATTAAACTAGAGACCTGAAACTCTTTAGGATTGAGTATTGATTGGAACATTCAGAATGGAAACAGGCCCTTCGACCCAATCAAGTCCATGACCATCATTCGCCTGTCCCACATCAGTTCTATGTTATTCCACTTTCAGGATATTAGGGGCAATTTACAGAGGCCTACAAACCCGCAGGTTTTTTTGAGTTTGGGAGGAAACCGCAGCACCCGGATAAAAGCCGCTGTCACAGGGCGAACATGCAAACTCCACGTGGACAGCAACCATGGTTAGGATCGAACCCGGGACCCCTGCCGCTCTGAGGCAGCGGCTCTACAGGCTGCACCACCGCACCACCCATTCGGCTTTACACTGCAGTGGGAGTTGCAACCCAGCAATCCATAAACTCTCTCACTCTCCATCCCTCCCTCTCTGCCTCCCTCTCTTCCTCCCCCTCTCCTCCCCCCTCTCCCCTCTCTCTCCCCCTCCCCTCTCTCCCCTCTCCCCCTCCCTCTCTCCCCCCCTCCCTCTCCTCTCCCCCTCCCTCTCTCTCCCCCTCCCTCCCTCTCCTCCCTCCTCTCTCTCTCTCTCTCTCCTCTCCTCTCATCTCTCTCTCTCTCTCTCTCTCTCTCTCTCTCTCTCTCTCTCTCTCTCTCTCTCTCTCTCTCTCTCTCTCTCTCTCTCTCTCTCTCTCTCCCTCCCCCTCCCCCTCCCCTCCCCTCCCTCCCTCCCCCTCTCTCTCCCCCTCTCTCTCTCCCCCCCTCTCTCTCTCACACACATTCCAGGGTCGATATGGAGTGCTGTCACAATTTGGGGATAAAAGTGAGCCAGCATTTGTTTTCTTTTGATGAGGAAAACTCTGGGGTACCAGAGACTAACCCCTGGATGTCTTTCCACAGTGGAACACAACAGGAGAACCACAAACCTCCAGGAGATTGAGGAACCACCAGAAGTCGTTGGCTCAAAGGATTGAGAAAGATGTGGTGAGTGGCTCTGAATTCCTTCTCAAATATCTACCCGCAACCGAGAAAACAGGATACTTATGTCCATTCCAGTGAGCACCCGTTTCACCAATGTCTCCTGCGCCTCAACTCCCCTCTCCTGTATCCACCTATCACTTGTAGAAACAGTGAACTACAGATGCAGGTTTATACCAAAGATAGACACAAAGTGCTGGAGTAACTCAGTGGGAGAGGCAGCGTCTCTGGAGAAAGAGGGTGAGTGACGTTCCAGGTGAAGAAGGGTCCAAACCCGAATTGTTGTCACCCATCCTTTTTCTCCAGAGATGCTGCCTGACCCACTAAGTTACTCTAGCACTTCATGACTATCCACCTATCACTTGCCAGACTTTGTCTCGCTCCCACCTCTCTTTTCCAGCTTTCTTCACCCCACCCACCCCCCATTCCTTCAGTGTGACCTGAAACTACACATATCCATTCACTCCAGAGATGCTGCCTGGCATGCTAAGTTACTCCAGCACTTTGTGTCTATTCTTTTTGTAAACCAGCATCTGCAGTTCCTTGTGCTTCCATTTAAAAAGCTTTGTTGATTTAAAACTCAGCCTTGTAACTGCGTTTTGCTTTCAATGCCACATCTTATCTCCATTTCCCCAGAGTAAGAATTATGTTCCATAAAGTTAAATATTCACCGATCTGTAATTAAGACTGTAATCTTTGCCTAATATTCCTCCCGTCCAAATGTACGGACTTAAAACAAGGAAACAAATGAAAGAAAAATAACACCACGTCATTCAGTCTGGAAACATTGGCGTCTGCAAAGCTTTGAAACCCACACCTTTTTACAAAAGACATCTGAAGTCATGAGCACATGAAATATTCATAGCCATCAGATCAGTCGAAAAACAAAAACATATCTCAAAGCCAATGTACGTGCGCTGAAACGAGCACAGCTGACAACAAAGGGATGACTACAAAGAGAGTCAGCACACAGCATAGAGTGATTAACATGAACGCAAGCACCGAACATGGAACAGTACAACACAGGAACAGGCCCTTCGGCCCACAGTGTCTGTGCCGAACATGATGCCAAGTATAACAGATCACCTCTGCCTGCACATGATCATTCCCTGTACATCCACGTGCCTATCTAAAAGCCTCTTAAACCCCACTATCGTATCTGCCTCCACCACCACACCCGGCAGCATGTTCCAGATACTCACCATCCTCTGGGTAAAAAAAAGTTCCCACGCACATCTCCTTTAGTTGTACAGGGCCTTGGTGAGACCGCACCTGGAGTATTGTGTGCAGTTTTGGTCTCCTAATCTGAGGAAAGACGTTCTTGCCTTAGAGGGAGTACAGAGAAGGTTCACCAGATTGATCCCTGGGATGGCTGGACTTTCATATGAAGAAAGACTGGATAGACTGGGCTTGTACTCGCTGGAATTTAGAAGACTGAGGGGGGATCTTATAGAAACATATAAAATTCTTAAGGGGTTGGAGAGGCTAGATGCGGGAAGATTGTTCCCGATGTTGGGGGAGTCCAGAACCAGGGGTCACAGCTTAAGGATAAGGGGGAAGTCTTTTAGGACCGAGATGAGAAAACATTTCTTCACACAGAGAGTGGTGAGTCTGTGGAATTCTCTGCCACAGAAGGTAGTTGAGGCCAGTTCATTGGCTATATTTAAGAGGGAGTTAGATGTGGCCCTTGTGGCTAAAGGGATCAGGGGGTATGGAGAGAAGGCAGGTACAGGTTACTGTGCTGGATGATCAGCCATGATCATATTGAATGGCGGTGCAGGCTCGAAGGGCTGAATGGCCTACTCGTGCACCTATTTTCTATGTTTTTATGTTTAAACTTTGTCCCTCTCCCCTCAAATTTATGCCCTCTGTTATTTGATTTTTTTATTTATTTCTTGGGAAAAATGTTCTGACTGGTAAACCCATGTATGTCTTTAGTTTAGTTGACAGACAGAGCAAGGAAACAGGCCCTTCGGCCCATTGACCTGCGATCCCCATATATTACCACTATCCTACACACTAGAGACAAATTACAATCTTTACCGCAGCCAATTATCCTACAAACCTGAATGTCTTTGGAGTGTGGGAGTAAACCGGAGCACCCGGAGAAAACCCACGAGGTCACAGGAAGAATATACAAACTGTGTACAGACAGCAACCATAGTCAGGATCAACCGGGTCTCTGGCGCTGTGAGGCAGCAATTCTATCACTTGCCACTGTGCCTCATGCAAAATGCCTCTCATAATTTTAAATACTTCTCTCAGGGTATAGCCCAAACATGGGTAAGTGGGACTAGCTTAGATGGGGGCATCTTGGTGAGCACGGACGAGTTGGGCCGAAGGGCTTGTCTCCGTGTGCATATATGGCTCGGACATCCTGGGGAAACGAACTGGTTTCCCTGGAGATGCTTCTCGTTCATCTCGACGTTATGAATCGTGCCGCAGCCTCAAACCAGCCTCACGATGTTTCTTCTTCCACAGCAAATCCTAAACTGCACCCTGGACGACATTGAGTTTTTTGTGGCCAAGCTCCAGAAGGCTGCTGAGGCCTACAATCAACTCAATCAGAGGAAGAAATCCAAGAAGAACAAGAAAAAGGCACCGGCTGGTAGGAAACACCCTTCACCTTTATTTCCCCCTTTCCCAATTTAGACTTTAGAGCTTTTAGAGATACAGTGCAGAAACAGGCTCTTTCATGAGCGGCTTTTGATGGAATAAGGAGTAGGGATAGTGGTGGTGGGAATAGTAGTTAATCATTTGGAACTACCTGTTCGATATTGGAGAATATACTTGCCCCAATGCCGCCTTCAATTCATTTGAGGTTTTATAGATACAGCATGCAAACAGGCCCTTCGGCCCACTGGGTGTGTGCTAACCAATGATCACGCCATACACCAGCACTACCCTGCACACTAGGGACCAATTACAATCTTTACTGAAGCCAATTAACCTACAAGTTGCACGCCTTTGGGATGTGAGAGGAAACTGGAGCACCCGGAGAAAACCCACGCGGTCACGGGGAGAATCTACAAACTCCATACAGCCAGCACCCCAAGTCAGGATCGAACCCGGGCCTCTGGCATTACGAAGCAGCAACTGTAGAAGAACTGTACTGTTACGCCGCTGTGCTGCCCTCTCTTTACTCTTTTTCTCTTTTCTCCTTCATTTTCCCTTCTTGCCGTGAACTCCAGGTTCGAGCGGCCTCTTCCCAACTACCATCGGCCTCTTGAACACTGCACAACACTGAGTTGAACTATGAACAATGGGCTGTCTTTGGTGGCACTAAGATCTCAGGGCTTTTTCTTGGCACTTGTACTGGGGTCATTAATTTGTTGAACCTTTGGTTTATTATATATTATCTATGTGTCATGGAGTCATAGAGGGATACAGCATGTAAACAGGCCCTTTGGCCCAACTTATTTTATTATGGGGAATTTATTACGGGGAACAAGGAAATGGCAGACGAGTTGAACCAGTACTTTGGATCTGTCTTCACTAAGGAAGATACAAGCAATCTCCCAGATGTTCTAGTGGACAGAGATCATAGCGTGACAGAGGAACTGAAGGAAATCCACATTAGGCAGGAAATGGTGTTGGGTAGACTGATGGGACTGAAGGCTGATAAATCCCCAGGGCCTGATGGTCTGCATCCCAGAGTACTTAAGGAGGTGGCGCTAGAAATTGTGGACGCATTGGTGATCATTTTCCAATGTTCTATAGATTCAGGATCAGTTCCTGTGGATTGGAGGGTAGCTAATGTTGTCCCACTTTTTAAGAAAGGAGGGAGAGAGAAAACGGGAAATTATAGACCAGTTAGTCTGACATCAATGGTGGGGAAGATGCTGGAGTCAATTACAAAAGACGAAATTGCGGAGCATTTGGATAGTAGTAACAGGATTGTTCCGAGTCAGCATGGATTTACGAAGGGGAAATCATGCTTGACTAATCTTCTGGAATTCTTTGAGGATGTAACTAGGAAAATTGACAGGGGAGAGCCGGTGGATGTGGTGTACCTTGACTTTCAGAAAGCCTTTGACAAGGTTCCACAAAGGAGATTGGTGGGCAAAATTAGAGCACATGGTATTGGAGGTAGGGTACTGACATGGATAGAAAATTGGTTGACAGACAGAAAGCAAAGAGTGGGGATAAATGGGTCCCTTTCAGAATGGCAGGCAGTAACTAGTGGGGTACCGCAAGGCTCGGTGCTGGGACCGCAGCTATTTACAATATACAATAATTACTTGGATGAAGGGATTAAAAGTACCATTAGCAAATTTGCAGATGATACAAAGCTGGGTGGTAGTGTGAACTGTGAGGAAGATGCTATGAGGTTGCAGGGTGACTTGGACAGGTTGTGTGAGTGGGCGGATGCATGGCAGATGCAGTTTAATGTGGATAAGTGTGAGGTTATCCACTTTGGTGGTAAGAATAGGAAGGCAGAGTATTATCTGAATGGTGTCAAGTTAGGAACAGGGGATGTACAACGAGATCTGGGTGTCCTAGTGCATCAGTCACTGAAAGGAAGCATGCAGGTACAGCAGGCAGTGAAGAAAGCCAATGGAATGTTGGCCTTCATAACAAGAGGAGTTGAGTATAGGAGCAAAGAGGTCCTTCTGCAGTTGTACAGGGCCCTAGTGAGACCGCACCTGGAGTACTGTGTGCAGTTTTGGTCTCCAAATTTGAGGAAGGATATTCTTGCTATTGAGGGCGTGCAGCTTAGGTTTACTAGGTTAATTCCCGGAATGGCGGGACTATCACATGTTGAAAGACTGGAGCGACTAGGCTTGTATACTGGAATTTAGAAGGATGAGAGGAGATCTTATCGAAACGTATAAGATAATTAAGGGGTTGGACACGTTAGAGGCAGGAAACATGTTCCCAATGTTGGGGGAGTCCAGAACAAGGGGCCACAGTTTAAGAATAAGGGGTAGGCCATTTAGAACTGAGATGAGGAAAAACTTTTTCAGTCAGAGAGTTGTGAATCTGTGGAATTCTCTGCCTCAGAAGGCAGTGGAGGCTAATTCTCTGAATGCATTCAAGAGAGAGCTGGATAGAGCTCTTAAGGATAGCGGAGTCAGGGGGTATGGGGAGAAGGCAGGAATGGGGTACTGATTGAGAATGTTCAGCCATGATCACATTGAATGGCGGTGCTGGCTCGAAGGGCCGAATGGCCTCCTCCTGCACCTATTGTCTATTGTCTATTATCCATGCTGACCAAGATGCCACATCAAATGATTTGTTTGCATTTGGTCCATATCCCTCTAAATCTTTCCTGTCCACTGTGTTTACAGACCTGTTATGCTGCTGCAAGTAAGAAAACCAAGACTCTTGGTTTTTTCCTCTACAATCACCTTTGCTTTATCTGTTTTTTCTCTTTATTTGCCCATCTCATCTCTGGGGATTGACAACTCCTCTTCTTTCTACACTACTGCTTTGCACCTCATCTGCTTTAATTTTGTTTAGAGATACAGTGTGGAAACATGCCCTTTGGCACACTGAGTCCGTGCTGACCAGCGATCACCAGTATACTAGATCGATCCTATCCTACACACCAGGGACGATTTTATAGAAGCCAATCTGCATGTCTTTGGGAAATGGGAGGAAACTGGAGCACCCGGATGAAACCCAAGTAGTCACAGGGAGAACGTACAAACTCCATACAGACAGCACCCATTGTTAAGATTGTCAAGCAGTGGGAAAAAAACTAGAAAAGAGAGGTGGGGCAGGACAAAGCCTGGCAAATGATCGGTGAATAAAGGTGAGAGGGGGGGTGGACATGATTGGAAGATGGGTGGGCAAAGGCAAGAGGTGGAAAGGAGACAGAAGGGTGTTGGATAAGGCGGGAAGAGGAGAGAGATGAGAAGTCAAAGGTTTCAAAGGTCTTTTATTGTCACATGTACCAATTAAGGTACAGTGATATGCGAATTACCATACAGCCATACCAACAAAAAGCAACAAGCCACACAACTACATAAAAGTTAACATAAACATCCACCACAGCGGATTCCCCTCATTCCTCACTGTGATAGAAGGCAATGAGCGGCACGGTGGCGCAGCGGCAGAGTTGCTGCTTTACAGCGAATGCAGCGCCGGAGACTCAGTTTCGATCCTGACTACGGGTGCTGCACTGTAAGGAGTTTGTACGTTCTCCCCGTGACCTGCGTGGGTTTTCTCCGAGATCTTCGGTTTCCTCCCACACTCCAAAGACGTACAGGTATGTAGGTTAATTGGCTGGGTAAATGTAAAAAAAAAAATTAAAAATTAAAAAAATTGTCCCTAGTGGGATAGTGTTAATGTACGGGGATCGCTGGGCGGCACGGACTTGGAGGGCCGAAAAGGCCTGTTTCCGGCTGTATATATATATGATATGATGATATAATAAAGTCCAATCTTCTTTATTCTCCCGCGGTTTGGAGTGATTGAAGCTCCCACAGTCGGCGGGGCATGGGGCTGTAACTAAAAATTGGAGCATTCAATGTTCATACTGCAGTTAATGGACTTTGTTATGAAATGTTCTCTCTCTGTCTTCATCCTTTGCACAGAGGGCATGCTCACACTGAGGGCAAAGCCTCCATTACCCGGAGAATTCACCGACTGTTTCCAAAAGATCAAGCTGACCTTGAATTTGCTGGTAAGAACCCACCTGGAAGATTTGAGGCAGTTTTGAGGAAGATTCAACGTTTAGCACATGAGATAATGTGTAATTTACCCTTGGAACACTTGAAATCATAAACACTTTGTGATCCCCTGTATATTCACCCTTCCAACCATGCCAGACTTTGTCATTGTAATTGAGTTGCACAGACTGGAAACAGGCCCTCCAGCCCACCGAATCCATGCTGGCAAAGTTGGCATATTGGGCTGGTCCCATTTGCCTGCATTTGGCCCATAGTCTTCTAACCCTTCCTGTCCTTATTTCTGTCTAAATGTTCTTTAAAGTCAGGACTCTATCTGCTTCTACAGCTTCATCTGGTATCTCCTTCCAGATATGGAATGCCCACTGAATGAAAAATGTTGCCCTTGTGGTCCTTCTTATATGTCTGATAAATGCATAAGTTCCAGGAGCAGAATTAGACCATTCGGCTCATCAAGTCTGCTCCGCCATTCAATCTTGGCTTCTCCATCTTTCCCTCTCAACCCCATTCTCCTGCCTTCTCCCCCTAACCCCTGACACCCGTACTAATCAGGAATCTGACAATCTGCGCCTTAAAAATATCCTTGTCTTAGCCTCCACAGCCGTCGGTGGCAATGAATTCCACAGATTCACTACCCTCTGACTAAAGAAATTCCTCCTCATCTCCTCTCTGAATGTACGTTCTTTTATTCTGAGGCTCTGGCTTCTGGTCCAAGACTCTCCTACTGTTGGAACCATCCTCTCCACATCCACTCTATCCAGGCCTTCCATGATTCGATAGGAAGTATATAAAATGACGAAAGGCATGGATAGGGTAGACGGTCGGTCCCCCAGGGTGGAAATGTTAAAGACTAGAGCGCATAGGTTTATGGTGAGGGACAACATGTCGGGGAGATGTGAGGGGCAATTAGTTCACTTTTGTTTAGTTTAGTTATGTTTTAGTTTAGTTGAGTTTAGTTCAATTTAGTTTATCGTCATGTTTACTGAGGTACAGTTGGAAAAACTTTTTCTTTGCATGCTATCCAATCAGCGGAAAGACTGTACAAGATTCCAATCAAGTTGCCCACAGATACAGGATACAGGGAATAACATTTAATGCACGATCATACAGTCGAGGGGTGGTGGAGGCAGTTATGATAATGGCGTTTAAGCAGCTTTTTGATAGGCACTTTGATATACAGGGAATGGGGGGATATGGATCATGTTCAGGCAGAGGAGATTAGTTTAACTTGGCATCATGGACATTGTGGGCCGAAGGGCCTGCTCCACTGCTGTATTAGACAATAGACAATAGACAATAGGTGCAGGAGTAGGCCATTCGGCCCTTCGAGCCAGCACCGCCATTCAATGTGATCATGGCTGATCATTCTCAATCAGTACCCCGTTCCTGCTTTCTCCCCATACCCCCTGACTCCGCTATCCTTAAGAGCTCTATCCAGCTCTCTCTTGAATGTATTCAGAGAAAATGATCTCCACTGCCTTCTGAGGCAGAGAATTCCACAGATTCACAACTCTCTGACTGAAAAAGTTTTTCCTCATCTCTGTTCTAAATGGCCTACCCCTTATTCTTAAACTGTGGCCTTTGGTTCTGGACTCCCCCAACATTGGGAACATGTTTCCTGCCTCTAATGTGTCCAACCCCTTAATAATCTATATTGTTCTATGTAAGAAGGAACTGTAGATTCTGGTTTAAATCGAAGATAGATTTAACTGTACCACGGAACACGCGACAATAAAATAAACTCAACCAAACTGAATTAAACTGTAACATCGAGCTTTTGTGGTTTATTCGCATTTTCAGATGCTGACAGCTTCTGTTCATGTTCTTGTTACAGGCAAAGCTGAAGAGGCACATCCAAAATCCCAATGCCGTGGAGTTGCTTCATTTCCTGTTTGGACCGCTTGAAGTGGTAATGTCTTCATTGCAAATATTGAGCGACCTTCAATGTAATGGGGAGCAGGGATTGCGGTGGTGGTGGTGGGAATGAGGGGGATGGTAATCATTTGGAACTCTCTGAGAAATCTTGGCAAATATACTTGCCCCAAAGCCTTCTTCAGTTTAAATTCTTGATGTAAAATGTCCGACGAGGTTAGTTTGCATGTATCTCTACTTCTTTATTGCCATTCTTCCAGACCAACTGGGTTTCAGATCAGTTGAAACACAAGTCTCCAGCACAGGTCTCCAACAGAAATAATCTGCTTTCAAATTTCCTCTCACTTTCAAACGGAAGTAAGCATGTTGGATTTCTGGGCTGGTCCCATTTTCCTGCCTTTGGCCCATAGCCTTTTAAACCCTTCTCATCCATTAAACTCTTCAAATGTCTTTTAAAAATCATAACTATCGATGCTCAACTCTAGATTTGTAAAGAAGTTGGGATTGGCTAGAGAGGCAGGGTTGGTTGATTGATTAGCAGATACAGCATGGAAACAGGCCCTTTGGCCCACTGAGTCCATGCCGACCATCAATCACCCGTTCAAACTAGTTCTATGTTATCCCACATTCACATTCACTGCCTACATGCTAGGGGCAATTTGCAGATGGCCAAGTAACCTACAAACCCGCACGTCTTTGGGTCGTGGGAGGAAACCTGGAGGAAACCCACAAGGTCACAAGGAATACGTGCAAACTCCACACGCTGACAGCACCCGAGGTCAGGATCAAACCCGGGTCTCTGGAGCTGTGAAGCATCGGCTGTACTGAACCAACAAGATCTCCTGTGCACATCTGCCCCTTACACTCTGACTCAGAAATCAATCATAAGACCAGACAAGAAATAGTAGAATTAGGCCATTCGACCCATCAAGACTATTCTGCCATTCAATTATGGCCGATCTATTTCCTCCTCTCAACTCCATTCTCCTGCCTTCTCCCTTTGACACCCTTACTAATCCAGAACCTGTCCATCTCCATTTTAAAAGTACCCAATGACTTGGCCTCCACAGTTGTCTGTGGCAATGAATTCCACAGATACACCACCCTCTGACTGAAGAATTTCCCCCCTCATCTCCATTCTAAAGGTATGTCCCTTTATTCTGAGGCTGTGCTATCTGGTTCTAGACTCTCCCACCAGTGGAAACATCCTCTCCACACCCACCTTATCTAGGTCTTTGATTATTCGGGAAAGGTTTCAATGAGATCCACCCTCTGTACTACAGCAAGTACAGGCCCAGAGATGTCACAATCTCCTCACACGTTAACCCAATCATCCCCGGGATCATTCTCGTCCAACTCCTCTGGACCCTCTCCAACCCTGGCACGTCACCTCCTGAACTATGGGGCCCAAAACCGCTCCCAATGTGTACAATGCCGCACAAGGGATCTCATCCGTTTCACACGTGGACCTTGTGTTGTGATTTGTTTGGGGGAGCAGGTGATTAACAGCACCGGAGGACCGGACGTAGCGAGCAGCATCGTCTGCCCTCTGCTTTCCAAGGACGCGACAGATTTTCTACGCGGCCACCTAACTCCGAAAGAAATTTCGCTGTGGGAGGCATTGGGAGAGGCGTGGACCCGGTCGAGGTGAGCAAAGTAGATGCCATTGTTTTTGCCCAGAGCTCGCGACAAGGGAGAGACCCTTCTCGATATGTCATGTCGATAACGGTTGTAGGTATCAGTCTGAAGAAAGTGTCCCGACCCGAAACGTCATCTCTCCCAGGCTCTCCGCTGATTAATATTTTGCGTCATCACACAACTGTTTGCCAGTTGCGAGGACATTTTAGTGCCACGTCGTTGGCCTCTGCAAGATCCTTTGCAGTGCATGTGTCATGCAGATGCTACCGCACATGCTACCACCTGACCCGCTGAGTTACTCCAGCACCTTGTGTCTTTTCTACTGAACTGGCATCTGCAGTTCCTCGTATCTCATCTAACGTGTGGAGTTTATTGTCTGGAGGGTCCCCTGTGGCAATAAATAGCCAGAATCTTTTTTCCCAGCGTGGAAATATCAAGTACTGGAGGCCATAGCTTTAAGGTGAGAGAGGCAAAGTTCCAAGGAGATGTGCAGGCGAAAGGTTTTTGTCACAGAGGGTGGGGAGATGCCTGGAACGTGCTTCTGGGGGTGGGGGTGGAGGGAGATATGACAGTGGCATAAGGAATAAATCCTAAATAAATAACAAGTATATTCAAGCTTACTTTTCCCTGTCCGTTTGCAGAATAACACAGCGAGCATTCAGCTTTGTATCTTTCAAACTAACCGTTTTATCTCCCCTTCCCGTTCCCACACTGGCCTTTCTGTCCTGGGCCTCCTCCATTGGCAGAGTGAGGCCACCCACAAACTGGAGGAACAGCACCTCATATTCCACTTGGGTAGCTGACAACCCGACAGTATGAACATTGAATCCTCCAATTCTGGCTAACATTACCGTTCTTCTCCATCCCCACCCCCCCACCCTCTTCCTTTCTGTGCCTCCCACCCTGGTGTGCACCCATTTCTCCCGATCTTCCACCCTCCTTCCCTCCCCATCACCTTCCAGCTTTATCCCGGCTTTACTTCTCACTCCTCTCCTTATCTGACACCATTTCGTCCCCTTTTCATCTCTAGCCTTTTTCCACCCATCTGCATATCAAACCTTCCTCACCTTTATCAACCTATCACTAATTCTCCAATTGTTAGTAACTAACAACCCCCCCCATCCCCACACACTCCACTCCCCCCCCCCCCCCACACCCAGCACTTTCTGCCCTTTTCCACCTATCACTCATAAGGCTTTGTCCTGCCCACCGCAACACTTCTCCAGCTTTCTCCCCCCCCCCTACTAAACTCAGTCCAAAGAAGAAGAAGGGTCCCGACCCAAAATGTCGCCTGTTCATTCCCTCCAGAGTCAAGTCACGTGTGAAGAGTATTTTATTGTCATATGTCCCAAAATAGAACAATTAAATTCTTCCTTGCAAAATGTAACTTAGCACTCTGAAAAAATCATAGGAAACATCAAGCCAAAAGTCCAGTATTTATGTAAGTGTGTGTGTATGTACATGTATGTGTTAATGGAGAAAAGGAATGATTGACTTTTCGGGTTGAGACGTCACTTGAAGAAGGGTCTCGACCCCAAACATCACCTATTCCCCTTCTCCAGAGATGCTGCCTGACCCGCTGGGTTGTTCCAGCTTTGTGTGTCTGCCTCCAGCTGTGCTGCCATCACCGATTGTGTTTCTCCTTCGTTCAGGGCTGACTGGCCAAGAGACATCCACGTTCCCCCGTACGTGCCAAAGTTTAGGAATGGCTGGGAGCCGCCTCTGGAGAATTTCCGGGGAGTTCCCTGGGAGCTGGATGCACCTCAGGGGACGGAGATGGATGGTCAGCGTAGACAGGAGGAGATGAGGAGATCTTCTGTGGAGGTGAGGTCGCTCTCCGGGCTACATCTTTGTACAACCTGCAGCCTTTGTAAGTGAGGTGGGGGCCGGGCCACTGTGAACAAACACGGAGAGACCCGACACGGGGGGTGGGGGGGCGCCGAGAACAAGGATGGTCCCGGAGGGGGGGAGCGGGGTGCGCGAGATCAAGGACGGACCCAGAGGGGGGGGGGTGCGCAAGAACAAGGAGGGACCCAGCGGCGGTGGGGGAGAGGGGGGTACACCAAGAACACGAAGGGTCCATCGTGACTCCAGTGAGCGCTTTTGTAACCTTGTCAGCAGCAGATACATGGCGACTCTTTGCATGCTTTGTGATTTGCCTGCAAAAACAAATAACTACTGTACCTCGGTACATGTGTCAATAAAGTATCGCTGAATCATTACCGCCGCCCACAAATCTGTGTTAACTCAATGGGCAATTCCGTCAAGCAAGAGCCAACATCATGAAAGACCTGTCCCACCTGTTCATTTCTTCTTCTCCTCGCTCCCGTCTGGCAGAAGGTAAGATCCTCGGAAGCACACACCACCAGACTCGGGAACAGTTTTCTTCCATCAGTTATCAGACTTCTGAACGGTCCTTCCACAAGCTAGGGTACTGTCCGATTCACCTCTACCCCGTTGCGGACTTTGTCCTTGGAACTGTAAGAAAATAACTGCAGATGCTGGTACAAATCGTAGGTATTCATTCACAAAATGCTGGAGTAACTCAGCAGGTCAGGCAGCATCTCAGGAGAGATGGAATGGGTGACGTTTTGAGTCGAGACCCTTCTTCAGGATCTTCTTCTTCAAGAAGGGTCTCGACCCGAAACGTCACCTATTCCTTCTCTCCTGAGATGCTGCCTGACCTGCTGAGTTACTCCAGCATTTTGTGAATAAATTGTCCATGGAACTAATGCGATACAATGCTGAACGTTATATTCTGCACTCTGTACATTTCCCATTGCTTTGCATATTGTACGAGTTTGAACTGATTGTATTTATGTCTGAAGAAGGGTCTCGACCCGAAACGTCACCCATTCCTTCTCTCCTGAGATGCTGCCTGACCTGCTGAGTTACTCCAGCATTTTGTGAAATAAATACCTTCGCATTTATGTATTAGTTTAGTTTATTGTCGCATATACTGAGGTACAGTGAAAAGCTTTTTTGTTGTGTGCTAACCAGTCAGCAGAAAGACTATACATGATTACAATCGAGCCATCCACAGTGTACAGATATAGGATAAAGGGAATAATGTTAATTGCAAGATAAATCCAGTATCGTCCGATTAAAGATAGCACGGGGGTCTCCAATGAGGTAGATGCTAGCTCGGGACTGCTCTCTAGTTGTTGATATGACGGTTCAGTTGCCTGATAACACCTGTGAAGAAACTGTTCCTGAATCTGGAGGTTTGCGTTTTCACACTTCTGTACCTTTTCCTGATGGGAGAGGAGACAATAGAAAATAGGTGCAGGAGTAGGCCATTTGGGCCTTCGAGTCAGCACCGCCATTCACTGTGATCATGGCTGATCATCCACAATCAGTACCCCGTTCCTGCCTTCTGCCCATATCCCTTGACTCCGCTATCTTTAAGAACTCTATCTAACTCTCTCTGAAAAGAAAGCATTCAGAGAATCAGCCTCCACTGCCTTCTGAGGCAGATAATTCCACAGATTCACAACTCTGGGTGAAAACATTTTTCCTCATCTCAGTCCTAAATGGCCTACCCCTTATTCTTAAACTGTAGCTCCTGGTTCTGGTCTTCCCCAACATCTGGAACATGTTTCCTGCCTCTAGCGTGTCCAATCCCTTAATAATCTTATAGATTTCTATAAGATCCCCTCTCATCCTTCTAAATTCCAGGGTATTCAAACCCAGTTGCTCTATTCTTTCAACATATGATAGTCCAGCCTTCCCGGGAATTAACCTGGTGAACCTATGCTGCACTCCCTCAATAGCAAGAATGTCCTTCCTCAAATTTGGAGACCAAAACTGCACATAATACTCCAGGTGTGATCTCACCAGGGCCCTGTACAACTGCAGAAGGACCTCTTTGCTCCTATACTCAACTCCTCTTGTTATGAAGGGCAACATGCCATTGGCTTTCTTCACTGCCTGCTGTGCCTGCACGCTTACTTTCAGTGACTGAAGAGGGTGAGACTGGTCCTTGATCTGATCTGTTTGTATTGCATGACAAACAAAGTTTATGAAGAGTACCTTGGTAAACGTAACAATAATGTACCGAAACCAAGACCAATATCGAACTCTTTACATGATTCTATTCTTTTTGTCTTGCAGCAATCAATGGCACCCTCCTTCCCTCCTCCAAATGGGTATGAATTCGGTAACACATCTTTCAAGAGAGGCCAGATTGGTGACCAGAATGTGGCAGTGGATGCTTTTAAGCAGAGTGTTTGTCGGCATGTGGATAGGTAACTGGTATTGCTTTGCTGTGGAGAACTGGTACAGTGTGCACTCTCTCTCCCTCTGCTGGGTGTGATCATAAAGGGAGCTTCCCTGCATTAAAGTACCACAGCTGTGCTGTCAATGAAGGCTTTGTGCTCCATTATCCCGTATCACAGCTTTGCAGCCCGACAACTTTTAGTCTTCAGTGGAATTATTTACTTGTTCCAAATGACGAATTTATCAGCTTAATTGCATTTCGATGTCTGCTGTACTCTGCCTATCAACCATCTGTCTATCAAAACAAAACCTCGCCTCTATCCACCTATCACTCAAAAGGAAAGACACACACAATGCTGGAGTAACTCAGCGGGTCAGGCAGCATCCCTGGAGAACATGGATAGGTGACGTTTTGGGTCGGGACCCTTCAATCAGTCTGAAGAAGGGTCCAGACCCGAAACATCACCCATCCATGTTCTGCAGGGATGCTGCCTGACCCGCCGAGTTACTCCAGTACTTTGTGTCTTTCCTTGGTAAATCAGCGTCTGCAGTTACTTGTTTCAGCCAAAGATAACAGAGCGGAGGAAGATAGACCACGCCGTCAAAATCACCTACAGCGAAGTGTAGTACGCAAAGGAGCCATTTTAGTAAGCAAAACCCTCCTTCCACTATGCCTCTCGCAGTGTAATCAGTGTTTTGGGGAACAGTATGTGTGATGATACCATTAAAATGCAGAATATATCTCATCTATCAAGTCACAGATTTTTGCGACTTTTCTTTTTAAATGTTTCTGCAAGTTTCTGCCTACTAAAATGGCGCCGTGACATACTACGGTTTTTAGGGTCAAGTAGTCTATCTTGCTCCTCTAGTATCTTTGGTTTCAGCCTATCACTCGCCAGAATTTGTCCTGTCACAACTCTCTTCCAGCTGTCTCCACGCCCCCCCCCCTCCCCTCCCCAACACACAACCAGTCTGAAGAAGAGTTCCAACCGCAAACATCACCTATCCGTGATCTCCAGGGGTTCTGCCTGACCCGCTGAGTTACTCCAGCACTTTGTGTCTTGAATTGCATCTAGTTTTTGACTGAAAAACTAGCATCTAGTTTCTGAATACGAAGAACTCAGGTGAACATTGATTGCAACCATGATTTCCATCCCAGGGGGGGGGGAGTCAAATACTAGAGGGCATCACTTGAAGGTGAGAGGGGCAAGATTTAAAGGAGATGTGCAAGATTTAAAGGAGATGTGCGAGGCAGGTTTTTTTACACAGAGGGCTGTGGGTGCTTCGAAGGTGCTGCAGATGCAATAGTGGCGTTTAAGAGATCGGACGGGGGGGCAGGACAAGGCCAGGCAAGTGACAGATGGATACAGGTGAGGGGGGGAGGAGGGGTCGATTGCAGGCAGATGAATAGAGAAGCTATCTGAGCTAGAGATGTAAAGGAGACAAAATGGTGTCAGATTATGAGAGAGGAGGAGTGAAATGTAGAGCCAGAGGGAGGGATGTGGACGGAAGAGGAGGGGGGAGAGGAATTGGGGGGCAGGTTGGTGGGAGGATGGGTGTGCACTGGCGTGAGGGAGGGGGCATAGGAAAGAGAGAGGGGATGGGAGGTATTGCTTAAAATTGAGGAATTCAATTTTCCGTACTGTTCAATTGTGTGATACTGTGACCGTTGTGAGTCAGCTTTCTCTGTGCACAGAGAAATCAAAGGGTAAACCGTGGACTTTAAAAACCACCCCATAAGTAATACATGATGAATTTTCAATAACACCCTACATAATGCATTGTACTTACAACTAGAATTTCAAAGTCCATGCAAGAGACAGAGAGCTGCCCCAACTCGGTCCTGCCACCTAGTGGTCAGTGGAAGAGTAGATTGCCCCATGAATAGATAGACACAAAGTGCTGGAGTGGCTCAGCGGGTCAGGTAGCTTCTCTGGAGAAAAAGGATGGGTGACGTTTCAGGTCGGGATCCATCTTCAGACTGAAAGTAAGGGGCGGGGTGGTGAAGAGCAGGAGGCAAGAAAATACCTGGATCAATCCAATGATTAGGACAAACTCAAAATATTAAAATATTATAGACAATAGACAATAGGTGCAGGAGGAGGCCATTCGGCCCTCCGAGACAGCACCGCCATTCAATGTGAACATGGCTTATCATCCACAATCAGTACCCCGTTCCTGCCCTCTCCCCATACCCCCTGACTCCGCTATCCTTAAGACCTAATCATACACCAATTATGTGTTGAGAATTTATGTCAACTGAAAATGGATCATTTTGTTTCACCTAAGATGCTCTTTTATTAAGGAACACAACTAGTTCCATCAGGCAAATGGGCAGACCTCCGAGCTGGAAAGCGTACAGAGAGGATTTACGAGGATGTTGCCAGGACTAGAGGGTCTGAGATGATATAGGGAGAGGTTGAGTAGGCTGGGTCTCTATTCCTTGGAGCGCAGGAGGATGAGGGATGATCTTATCGAGGTGTATAAAATCATGAGAGGAATAGATCGGGAAGATGCACAGTCTCTTGCCCAGAGTAGATGAATTGAGGACCAGAGGACATAGGTTTAAGGTGAAGGGGAAAAGATTTAATAGGAATCTGAGGGGTAACTTTTTCACACAATGAGTGTTGGGTGTATGGAACAAGCTGCCAGAGGAGGCAGCTGAAGCTGGGACTATCCCAATGTTTAATAGTTAGACAGGCACATGGATAGGACAGGTTTGGAGGGGTATGGACCAAATGCAGGCAGGTTGGACTAAAGTAGCTGGGACATGTTGGCCGGTGTGGGCAAGTTGGGCCGAAGGGCCTGTTTCCATGCTGTATCACTCTATGACTCTATGACTATGACTTGAGCAAAAGTAAAACATAAAGTGCTGGAGGTACTCAGCAGGCCAAGCAGCATCTGTGGAGGGAATGGACTGGCAACATTTTAGGTGGGGACCCTACTTCTTAATACGGCGTTTGTGCTTCTCCCATCATTGACTGCTATCTTGAAGCACAGTTGACATCAAAACTCTTATGATTTCGAAATACAAAATCAGTGATGACTGTAAGTCTTTGAGACACAAGAAACTGCAGACCCTTCTTCAGACTGATTGTAGGAAGGGGGAGAAAGCTGGAAAAAAGAGGTGGGAGCGAGAGAAAGCCTGGCAAGTGATAGGTGGACACAAAGTGCTGGAGTAACTCAGCTGGTCAGGCAACATCTCTGGAGAACATGGATAGGTGATGTTTTGGATTGTGATAGGTGGATACAGGTGAGGGGGGGGGGTGATTTACAGGTGGGTGGACAAAGGCCACAGATGAGGAGGAGACAAAAGGGTGTCAGATAAAGAGGGAAGAGGAGGGAAAAAACCTGGCGAATAATCGGTGGATTGGAAATGCTCTCAAGTCTGTGGCTTGAACTATTTCTTTGTCAGTTTATGTTCTCCTACGCCATTGATGTGTGTGCTTTATTAGAATGTACGTGCTTCTAATTCCCAGCATGTCTGGTGGTGGCTGGGTTTAGACAAATTAGCAGCATTTACTAACAGGTGATGTTCCCTTCTCTAAGCAACAGTTTTCCACAGCTCTGCAATACTTGCGTAACGACCGGTTAATGAAAGATTAACCTATTGAATATACTGATTCCGATGTAGTTTTAAGATGATTGTCACTGTGTCGTTTTTTAGTCGTTTAATATATACTTTTGATGCGATAAATGGATTGCCATTGAGTAGCAGTCAGCTACATCCACAAGGCCTGTGCGGAACGAGCTTAGCTCGGTGTGTATGGGATGTGGGAAGGAATGTCGCTCTGGATTGCAGCTCTCTGCTCTGGGATGGGTGTTAAATGTAGGAACCAAGGTGGGATAGGATTAAAATTGAAAGACACAAAATGCTGGAGTAACTCAGCGGGACAGGCAGCATTTCTGGGGAGAAGGAATGGGTGACGTTTCGGGTCGAGACCCTTCTTCAGACTGTAGTCTGAAGAAGTCTGAAGAAGGGTCTCGACCTGAAACTCACCCAACCCTTCTCTCCAGAGATGCTGCCTGTCCCACTGAGTTACTCCAGCATTTTGTATTGTATTGTATTGTATTGTATTCTTTTATTGTCATTCGATACCGAGATACCGAACAAAATTACATTTTCCAGCAGTCACAGAACACACAAAAAAAAGAACACAAGACACACGACCCCAACACAAACATCCATCACAGTGACTCCAAACACCCCCTCACTGTGATGGAAGGCAACAAAACTTCCCCTCTCTACCCCATGCCCACGGACAGACAGCTCGACCCCTACCGAGGCGACCGACCCGCACAGCCCCCGCAAGGGGATGGAAGTCCACGCGGCCGAGCACTGAAACGTCCCGTGGCCGTACCGGGCGATTGAGGGCCCCGTGGCTGAGCCGCACCGGCGATGTTAAGTCCCGCAGCCGAGCCGCCCCGGGCGATGGAAGGCCCCGCGGTCGAGCCGCCCCGGGCGATGTTAAGTCCCGCAGCCGATAATTTTGTGTCTATCTTCGGTTTAAACCAGCATCTGCAGTTCCTTCATACGCATTTCATGTGGTATAAGATTTCCAGCTGCTGTCTTAGAACATAGAAAGGAGAACAGTACTGCAGAGGAACAGGCCGTACAGCCCACAGTGTCTATGCCCAACATGGTGCAAAGTTAAACCACCTCCTCTGCCTGCACTTGATCCATATCCCTCCATTCCCTCCGCATACATGAGCCTATCTAACCACCTTGTAAATGCCACTATCATTTCCGCCTCCACCACCACCCCTGGCAGCACGTTCCAGCCACCCAACACACACTGCGTAAAAAACTTGCCCTACGTATCTCCTTTAAACTTTGTCCCTCTCACCTTAAAGCTCTGCCCTCGAGTCTGACATTTCCATCCTGGGAAGAAGATTTTAATTGTCTACCCTATCTGTGCCTCTCATAATATTATATACTTCTATCAGGACTCCCCTCAGCCTCTGACGCTCCAGAGAAGACAACCCATGTTTGTCCATCTGTCCGACAGCTAATACCTTCTATTCCAGACAGCATTCTGGTGAACTTCCTCTGCACCCACTCCGAAGCTCCCACATCCTTCCTGGAATGCTAGGCAAATGATAAATCTGAAAATACAGTGATGTTAATATGCTAGCTGCATTTGAGTATGTACCTGATACAATTTCATGCTCATTTTAATCAAAACATGGCGGTGTGGAATATTGTATGTAACTAAAAGTGATAGGTAAAGATTCAGATAGTTTACTTAAGTAGTAAAATGCTACTAATTATAATTTTGCATTTTTATTTAACTCTTATTAATATAACTGGTATTGTAATAGAGATGCACATTTATAAGTCACAAGGCGGCACAGTGGCACAGCAGTAGTGTTGCTGCCATAGAGCGCCAGAGACTTGGGTTCGATCCTGACAATGGATGCTGTCTGTACGGAGTCTGTACGTTCTCCCTGTGACCACGTGGGTTTTCCCTGGATGCTTTGGTTTTCTCCCACACTCCAAGGACGTAGAGGTTTGTAGGTTAATGGGCTGCAGTAAAATTGTAAATTGTTGATGGTGTGTAGGATCGTGTTGATCGTGTACGGGGTGATCGCTGGTCGGCGCGGACTCGTTGGGTCGGAGGGCTAAAGTCTAAAGTAAAGTCCAAAGATAATTTTCAATTCACAAGTCAAACAGAAAAAGACCCATGTTAAACCTGATAGAAGTATATAAGCACTTAAAATTATGTGAGACATAGATAGGGTAGACAGTCATAGCCTTTTTTACCTCGATGGATGGCAATGACAAAGATTAGAGGATATGGCTTTAAGGTGAGGGGGCAAAGTTTAAAAGAGATATGTGGAGCAAGTATTTTTCCACAGAGTATGGTGGGTGCCTGGAACACATGCCAGAGGTGGGAGAGGCTGATATGAAGAGGCTTTTACATTGGCATATGGATATGCTGGGAATGGAGGGGTATGGATCAGATGCAAGCAGAGGAGAACGGTTTATCTTGGCATCATGTTCAGCACAGACATTGTGGGCGAAGGGCCTGTTCCTGGGCTGTACTGTTCTACGTAAAAGGTTATTAGATTAAAAGAAGAACATAAAAAACATACATTTAAAAATGCATTGGGGAATGCCTGAGGAACTTATGTTTAAACTTTGCAAAGTTATTCAGTTACACTGAAGTTAGGCATCAGAATGGTAAAATTAAATTTGAATTTAAATAAGGGAAGCGAGGTTTCTTTCCCCAAAGTTATTTGGAACATTTTACAAACCAATTGATCCATGTACCTGTCTAAATGTTTCTTAAACATTGTGATAGTACCTGCCTTAACTACCTCCTCCACCAGCTCGTTCCATACACCCACCACCCTTTGTGTAAAAAAGGTTGCACTTTAGGTTCACATTAAATCTTTCTCCCCCCTCACCTTAAAACTGTGCCTTCTGAATCTCGATTCCCCTCCTCTCGGTAAACGACTCGGTGCATTTACCCGATCTATTCCCCTCAGAATCTTGTACATCTCAATAAGATCACCCCTCATTCTCCTGCACTCCAAGGAATAAAGTCCTAGCCCGCCCAACCTCTCCCTATAGCTCAGGTCCTCGAGTCCTGGCAACATTCTCGTACAGTCTATCGTTGCAATAAAAAACAATATTAGGCAGAATAAGAGATAAAACCAACAACTGATTTCTGTCATTCGAAGGAAAAGAAACATCTCTAATATTGTACCGTGTCATTTCCTTGTTTCTATAATGACTGCATGCCCTCACAATTGACAATCATACGCGATGGTCGGAATTGTTGTTTGTTTTTGTTCTCCGGTAGAAATTATGAGGCGCAAGGACTTCCTTCGAAGAAATATGTTAAAATAGTGTATGACTTTGTGGCAAGGAATGCCAATGAAATTTCTGTCTTAAAGGACGATATACTGGAGGTGAGAATCCATTTTTAATCCGTTACTTTCTGGTGCATGTACCGATGTATTTAATCAAGGTTTAACCAGCATAATCAAGGACCAGTGTCACCCCGGCCACTCCCTCTTCTCCCCTCTCCCATCAGGCAAGAGGTACAGAAGTGTGAAAACGCACACCTCCAGATTCAGGGACAGTTTCTTCCCAGCTGTTATCAGACAACTGAACCATCCTCTCACCAACTAGAGACTGGTCCTGACCTCCCATCAACCTCATTGGACTCCTTTGAATGACCTTTAATAGGACTTTACTGGACTTTATCTTGCAATAAACGTTATACCCTTTATCCCGTATCTGTACGCTGTGGACGGCTTGATAGTAATCCTGTACAGGCAAGAGGTACAGAAGTATGAAAACGCACACCTCCAGATTCAGGGACAGTTTCTTCCCAGCTGTTATCAGGTATTTGAACCATCTTATCACCAACTAGGAAGCAGTCCTGATCTACAATCTACGTCATTGGAGACCCTCGAACTATCTTTAATCAGACTTTCCTGATCTTTAGATAGACACATTTAGTGCAGGAAAAAGTTGAGTAAAGTCCGATTAAAAATAGTTCGAAGGTGTCCAATGAGGGAGATAGTAGGTCAGGACTGCTGTCCAGTTGGTGATAGGATGATTCAGTTGCCTGATAACCAGCTGGGAAGAAATTGTCTCTGAAGCTGGAGGTGTGCATTTTAACACTTCTGTACCTGATGAGAGAGGGGAGAAGAGGAAATGTCCGGGGTGAGGCTGGTCCTTGATTATGCTGGTGGCCTTGCCGAGGCAGCGTGAAGTGTAGATGGAGTCAATGGATGGGAGCTGGTTAGCTAAAGTCAGTGCAACAAATTATAACTCTGTTCTCTCCTTGTAGGTAGTGGAGGAAAGCAAGCAATGGTGGAAGCTGAAGAGCAAGTTTGATGAAGTTGGATTTGTGCCTTTCAATATGCTCGTTCCAATAAATCCAGAAGATATTCCGAGCCAGCCAGACAAAAGCCCGGTGAGTGACACTGTACAAAAGTAAAGCCAAAAGGCTCAACATGTTTGAGACTGTTCCTTGCAAACTATGCTGCTGCAATCATAATAGATTTATATCATCTTACTTTAGTTCGATGATACAGAGTGGAAATAGGCCCTTCGACCCACTGAGTCCACACTGAGCAGCAATCACCCTGTACACTAATTCTATCCTACACACCCGGGACAATTTACAGAAGCCAATTATCCCACAAACCTGCACACCTTTGGAATGTGGGAGGAAACCGGAGCACCCGAAGGAAACCAACGTGGTCAAAGAGAGAACATACAAACTCCGTACAGACAGCACCCATAGTGAGGATCAAACCCAGGCCTCTGGCACTGTGAGGCAGCAACTCTACCACTTCAACACTGTGGCGCCCTATCTCAGTGATTATAATAATAATAATAATGCATTACATTTATATAGCGCTTTTCAAACACTCAAAGACGCTTTACAGGGATTACTAGAACATAGAGAAGAAAATAAATAGATAAATAAGTAAACGAACAGAAAAAGGAGACAGAAGGTGAGGTGACGGTCAGTGGTTGAAGGCAGTGCTGAACAGGTGAGACTTCAGTGATGTTTTGAATGTGGTGAGTGAGGAGGAGTCTCTGACGGTTTGTAAAATCTGACGATTATGTAAATATACAAATCTGACGATGATGTAAAGATTATGTAAAGATACTGAATTTTTCTGGCGAGACGGTTTGTATAAATAACCATTCTCCCAGGGAGAGGTGCTAGAGTTGGCCAATGGGTAGTTGTCATAGTTACAGCATCATGTAGTGATACAACATGGAAACATGCCCATCATGTCCACGCCGACCGTCCATCGCCCATACACACTAGTTATATGCAATCACACTTTCACATCCACATCCTACACACGAATATGTTTGGTCCATATTCCTCTAAACTTATCCTCTCCATGTAAAATAAACAGGGAAGCTTTAGGTTTGTGCGTTTATTGCCATAAATCAAGGCTGTGATAAAATGTACTAACAAGGAACTGCAGATGCTGGTTTATACCAACGAAAGACACAAAGTGCTGGAGCAACTCAGTGGGTCAGGCACCATCCCTGGAGAACATGGACAGGTGATGTTTGGGGTCGAGACCCTTCCTCAGACCGATTGTAGGGAGTCAGGAAGCTCCTGCCCACCTGCACTGTTTACAGTTGATACACAATCTACAACTCTTCTACCCCTGAGCTTAACAATTTGCAACTCATTATCCTTTGTGGGTTCACACCCGTCTCTTCTTATCTCTGGCCTTTGTCCCAACAATCTGCCCATCAGGAAAACCCGCTCATCTGTGTCCACCTATTACTGGCCAGCTCCATCCCAGCTTTATTTCCTGCCCAACTACAATCAGTCTGAAGAAGGGTCTTGACCCAAGACATCACCTCTCCATGATCTCCAGAGATGCTGCCTGACCCGCTGAGTTACTCTAGCACTTTTTACTGCTGAAAATTATCGGTTGCTCCAATGTTTGTGCAAGCTACGTTTTCCATTTTGGCCGCTGTGCTATCTCTGTCTACCTCTTGCTCCAGTTTGGAAGATACAGCCCTTCTTCCATTGTGGAGGAGCATAATGAGTTCCCTTTGTTTCATGTTATATTCAGCCCTTGCAGCAGAATATCAACGCACCATAATCATCAAGACTTTGCAGAGAATTATGGACGCAGTCCAAATCATAATGCAAACCAACCTCACTTCCATTGCATCCATCTACACTTCACGTTGGCTACCAGCATAATAAAGGACGTCTCACCCCTCTCCAGTCTTCTCCCCTCTCCCATCAGGCAAGAGGTTCAGAAGTGTGAAAACGAACACCTCCATATTCAGGGGCAGTTCCTTCCCAACTGTTATCAGGCAACTGAACCACCCTATCAATTACTAGAGAATGGTCCTGAGCTACCATCTACCTCATTGGAGATCTTCAGATTATCTTTAATCAGACTTCACTAGAGTTTATCTTGCACTAAACGTTATTCCCTTTATCCTGTATCTGTACACTGTGGACGGCTTAATTTTAATCACCTATAGTCTTTCCGCTGACTGGTTTGCATGATACATGTGACAATAAACTAAACTAAACTAGACGAGACTAGACTGAACTTGTTCTACCACCTCATGTTCTACCACGTTCTACCATAATATCAATGTGCAATGGAGAGGAACTGACTAATGTCTCATTTACTGCAGAGTGGTCAATGGTACAAAGGTGAGACGAGTGCTCGAGGAACAGGCTCTACTTCTTCCACCAGATCGCTCCCCACCCCAGGCCACATGAGGCATGGAAGCCATGAACTGCCAGGACTGGCCAACAGGCCCTTCGCAAGGGACAAGGAACGTAAGTGACAAAGGGAGTCAAAGTCAACATCAGGAAACTACCCTGCCTCAGCTCATCTGCTGCTAGTCCTGATTTGTCCTGGTCTTTTCTTGTCCACAATCAGTCTGGAGTCCCCTTTCCATGATGCTGCCGCCTGACCCGTTAAGATACTACAGCTATTTGTGTTTACCTTTGGAGTGATAGTCAAACTCCACTTGTAGAGTTATAGAGTCAGACAGCACGGAAACAGACCCTTCAATGCAACATCCGACCAAGATGTTTCATTTAAGCTAGTTCTTTTTTGCCTGTGTTTTGGCCCATATCTCATTTGCCTGCATTTGTCTGTCCAGGTGTCTTTTATAAGCAAATTTATTGTATCTGCATTAACTACCTCCTCCACAATAGACACAGCGTCATGGAGTCATACAATGTGGAAACAGGCCCTTCAGCCCTACCTGCCCATGCCAACCAAGATGCCCCCATCTATGCTAGACCCACCTGCCCACGTTTGGCCCATATCCCCCTAAACCTTTCCTATCCATGTACCAGTCCAATGTCTTTTTCTTAGAGGTCATATTATTTTCCTCAACTACCTCATCTGGCAGTTCGTTCCAAACACCTGCCACCCTCTGTGTGAAAATGTTGTCCCTTGGGTTCCTATAAATTTATCACATCGCACTTTAAACCTATCTCCTCTTGTTTTCGATTCCCCTGCCCTGGGAGAAAGACGCTTTGCATTCACCCTATCTATCCCCCTCATCAACTTAGACACCTCTATAAGGTCACCCCTCAGCCTCCTATGCTCCAAGGAATAAAGTCCGAGCCTGCCCAACCTCGCGCATACAGCCCAGGTGCTCAAATCGAATTAAAATCTGCTTAACTTGAATTAAAATGATTGTCCTGAGCAAAGCAACAAGGCAGCACAGTGGGTCAGCTGGTAGAGCCACTGCCTCACAGCGCCGGAGATCCGGGTTCGATACTGACCTCAGGTGCAGTCTGTGTGGAATTTGCATGTTCTCCCTGTGACTACGTGGGTTTCTGAGTGAACCGGTTCCCTCCCACAACCCAAAAACATGCGGGTATGTTGGTTAATTGGCCGCTGCAAATTGCCACAAGGGAGTAGGGAGTGGTTGAGAAATTGGGATAACACAGAACTAGGTGAACGATGGTCAGCATGGACTCGGTGGGCCAAAGGACCTGTTTCCATGCCTTACCTCTAAACTAAACTAAAACTAAACTCTCCTCTTTTGGTTCTACGTTCATTCTTATCTGGAACTTTGTTCCGGATTTCTCTCACTCGTTGGATTATTTGGACATACTTGTCAGCATTCTTCTCATGTGTAAATTATAACGTTTTGTTCTTGATGGTTTACTGTATGTCGTGTTGTTACTTGCGAGCAAAGCACCAAGACAAATTCCTTGTATGTATACAGACTTGGCTACTAATTTAAAAAAATCAATTCAATTCAATCTGTTTGTGCATCCGTCAAATGCTTTGAGGCATTTCTGTATGCCGGACTCATTATATAAACCTCATCCTTTGTTATTAAACCGGTCTGACCAAATGATGTATTTTTGGAACCTGCAGTGAAACAATATCAACATTCATGATGTGTATGAAATGCTCTACTAAAGGAAACGGACTAATAAATTAACGCTGATGGGGATGCACTTTTTCCCTGCTTCTGCTCAAGAGCAAAAGTGCATCTTGTCAACTTCCATGTTTTAGTTTAGTTTAGTTTAGAGATACAGCGCGGAAATAGGCCTTTCGGCCCACCGAGTCCGCGTCGACCATCGATCCCCGCACACTAACACTATCCTACACACACTAGGGACAATTCACAATTTTTACCGAGGCCAATTAACCCACAAACCTGCACATCGTTGGAGTGTGGGAGGAAACCGGAGCACCAGGAGAAATCCCACACAGGTCACAGGGAGAACGTACAAACTCCATACAGAGAGCACCCATGGTCAGGATCGAACCCGGGTACCTGGCACTGTGAGGCAGCAACTCTACCGCTGCGCCACCGTAGTTTTAGGGAAACAATGATTGTCCAGAGGTACACAGAATGTCAAATCTTTCAAGTAAAGTCAATTCTAAATGAGTTTATTGTCATATACACAAGTGCGATGAGTTACAGGTTCAATACAGATCTTGTGGAAACAAGTCACTGTAGGTGCTGCTTTATACAAAAGGACATAAAGTGCTGAAGTAACAGCATCTCTGGAGAACATGGATAGAAGTCTGAAGAAGGGTCTTTAGAGATACAGCAAAGAAACAGGCACTTCGGCCCACTGAGTCTGCACCCACCAGTGACCACCCCCATACACTAGAACTCTCCTACACACTAGGGAACATTTAGTTTTACTGAAGCCAATTAACCTATAAACATGTACGTCTTTGGAGTGTGGGAGGAAACCAGAGCACCGGGAGAAAACCCACACGATCACAGGGAGACAGCATCCGTAGTCCGGATCAAACCCGGGTCTCTGGCGCTTTAAGGCAGCAACTCTACTGCTGCACCACTGTACCGCCCAACCCAATCTGAAACGTCAACTATCCCTGCCCTCCACAGATGCTGCCTGACCCGTTGAGTTACTCCTATGCTTTGTGTCATTTTCAATAAAGATGTTGATTGCAGCAGTATTGCAAGCATGTAGACCCAGAGAACACACAAAACACATAAATTATACATAAATTATAAACAATTACAAGACCGTGGAAAGAAAAAGACTGTGCAAAAGATAATAACAATAAAATACACAATTGAAAGACAAGTCCACAGTGGCAGCACAGTGGGGCAGCGGTAGAATTGTTGCCTTACACCACCAGACACCCAGGTTTGATCATGTCTAAGGGTGCTGTCTGTATGGAGTTTACATGTTCTCCCTGTGACCGCGTGGGTTTCCTCCGGGTGCTCCGGTTTCCTCCCACATCCCAAAGATGTGGGGGTTGTAGGTTAATTGGCCTCTGCAAGTTATCCCTCGTGTGTAAGATAGAACGAGTGTGTGGCTGATCAATGGTCGGTGCAGACACAGTGTGCTGAAGGACCTGTTTCCACGCTGCATCTCTAAACTAAACTAAACAAGTGCAACAAATGGTTTGTCGATACAAACAACTGCAGATGATCAAATTTGAGCATAAAGCAAAGTGCTTGAGGAAGTCGGCGGGTCAGGCAGCACCTGTGGACAGGACCCTTCTTCAGACTAAGTTCTGTTGCCAGGGTAGGTTTAGGGATGAGCAGGTCACATTGAGTACCTGACAGTTGTTGAAAAGCTCTTGAACCCAATGGTATGGAACTTCAGGCTCTGCACCTCCTGTCTCAAAGTCTCAAGGTTGAGGGAACGTTGTTTGTCGGTCATTACTTGGCTGAAGTTTAGTTTAGGTTAGTTTAGTGCGGTAACAGGCCCTTCGGCCCAACAAGTCCACGCAGACCATCGGTCCCCGCACACTAACACTATCGTACACACACGAGGAAAAATTTACAATTTTACCGAAGCCAATTAACCGGAAAACTCTACGTCTTTGGAGTGTGGGAGGAAACCAGAGCACCCGGAGAAAACCCATGCAGTCATGGTGAGAATGTACAAACTCAGTGCAAACAGCACCCATAGTCTGGATCGAACCCGGTTATTTGGCGCTGTATGGCAGCAACTCTGCTTCTGTGCCACCGTGCCGCACTTATTGGTATTGATCGTATTGGTGTGTCGAAGGCAAGCACTGGTATATATAAGCTAACTGTGCTGACCTATTTCCTTAAACAGACATCATGAATCAGATGGATGAAGTGAATGATGAACTCCTACATATGATCATCGGTAGCAAAGCAAAACGGAGCTTCCAGCTCCCAAAGCCATCCTCGGTTCAGGTCCCACTTGGCTACGAATCCAACACGGAAGATGTTAAATCCTGGTTGGGAGTGAAAGGATTCAGTAAATCGTAAGTACAAAGTTGTATATCCCAAGCAAATGAACAAAATAACAACTGGTAGATAGATGGTCCATTGAGACTTGAACTGTCCTAACGGCACAGTGGCCAAGCGGTAGATTTGCTGCCTCACAGCGCCAGAGCCCCAGTTTGATCCTGACTATGGGTGCTGTCTTGTATGGAGTTTGTGCTTTGGCCCCATGACCGCGTGGGTTTTCTCCGGGCGCTCTGGTTTCCTCCCAGATTCCAAAGACGTACAGGTATGGCGGTTAATTGGCTTTGATAAATTGCCCCTGGTGTGTAGGGAGTGAATGAGAAAGTAAGACAACATAGAACTGGGGTGAACGGGCGATCGATGGTGGAGGCGGACTCATTGGGCTGAAGGTGAAGCTGATGTTTTAACGATAGGGCATGAAAACAGGCCCTTTGGCCTGGTGAGTCCACGCCAAGCATCGGTCACCCGTTCACACTGGTTCTATGTTATCCCACTTTCTCATCCACTCCCTACACACCGGGGGCAATTTACAGAGGGGCCGATTAACCTACTAACCCGCACATTTTTGAAATGTGAGAGGAAACCGGAGCACCCGGAGGAAACCCACACTGTCACAGAGAGAACGTACAAGCTTCACACAGACAGCACACAATGTCAGAATTGAACCGGGGTCTCTGTTGCTGTGAGGCAGTGGCTCCCCAGTAATTTATGTATTACTTATAACTTACTACTGCCATAATTCACCCCTGCTCTTTCTTAGACTTGTGGTGTACTACTACTGATGGGCCTGTGAGTCTCACTTCAAGAGTCAAGACTGTTTCATTGTCTTATGTACCGAAACAGAACAATGAAATTCTTACTTGCAGCAGCACAACAGATTTGTAAACACAATACTCAATGGAGATCATAGCAAATAAACAAAAAAAATGTTCATTGAGTCATACACATTAGAAACAGGCCCTTCGGCCCAGCTTGCTCATGCCCCATCTATACTAGTCCCACCTGCCTGCATTTAGTCCATTCCCCTCGAAACCTATCTTATCCATGTACCCGTCCAAATGTTTATTAAACATTGTGATTGTACCTGCCTCAACTACCTCCCCCGGCAGCTCATTCTATACTTTACCCTTTGTGTAAAGAAGTACCCCTCAGGTCCATATTCAATCTTTTCCCCCCTCACCTTAAACCTGTGCCCTCTGGTTCTTGATACCCCTACTCTAGGTAAAAGACTCTGTGCATTGACCCTATCTATTCCTCTCATCATTTTGTACACCTCTATAAGATCACCCCTCATCCTCCTGCACTCCAAGGAATAGAATCCTAGCCTGCCCAACCTCTCACTGTAGCTCAGGCCCTTGAGTCCTGACGACATCCTCATAAATCTTCTCTGCACCCTTTTTCAGCTTAACAACATCAAATGAATAAAAAATATAGTGGGGGGAAAAAATAAAAGAAAATCCCGAAGTCCCTCGTGCAACCAAGACAGTTCGTAGTTCAGAGTTTAGTTGGTGTTTTCTAGTGTTCAAGAGCCTGATTTATGGTATTTGGGATCTTCTTCCCGATGGCAGGAGTGAAATGAGAGCATGGGGCTGGGTGGTGTGGGTCTCTGGTGATGCTGGCTGAAGAGAGGTGTGCTGATTAATAAACTTTGAACTTTATTTTTTCTACAGGACAGTGGTGGGATTAGGTATATTGACCGGAGCCCAGATCTTTTCCCTCAACAAAGAGGAACTGAAGATGGTGTGTGGAGAGGAGGGAGCACGAGTGTACAGCCTAATCCAAGTACAGAAGGCTGAATTAGATGTAAGAAACTGTACGATACCACCTACTAATGTAATTTGATCATTATAATTTTTGAACCCAGTAGAAAATATATAAAACAGTATGTTACTGCCACAGACGGCTGTGGTGACCAAGTCACTGTATTTTTAAAACGAAGATTGACTGATTCTTGATTCAGGGTAATGGTGTCAAAGGTTTTGTGGAGAAGGCAGGAGAATGGGGTTGGGAGGGAAAGATAGATCCGACATGTTTGAATGGTGGAATAGAATCCATTGGCTGAATGGCCTAATTCTTCTCCTATGACATTAACTTATATAGCACGGAAACAGGCCCTTTGGGCCAACTTGTTCATGCCGACCAAGATGCTCCATGCTCCCCTTCACCTGTATCCACCTATTACTCGCCAGGCTTTGTCCCACCTCCCCCTACCTCTCTACCAGTTTTCTCCCCTCACCTCCTCCCACCACAAGCAGTCTGAAGAAGAGTCCTGATGCAAAACGTCACCCATTCATGTTTTTCAGTGATGCTGCCTGACGGTCTGAGTTTTACTCCAACACTTTGTGTCCTTTTTAGTCTAGTTTAGTTTAGGGATACTCCATAGAAAGAGGCCCTTCAGCCCACTGAGTCCGCGCCGACCAACGATCGCCCATACACTAGTTCTACCCTACACACTAGGGACAATTTACAGAAGGCAATTAACCTGCAAACCCACATGTTTTTGGGAGATGGGCGGAAACCGGTGCACCTCACGGTCACAGGGAGAACGTACAAACTCCACACAGACAGCACCCATTGGCAGGTTTGAACTCAGGTCTCTGGCGCTGTGAGGCAGCAGCTCTACCGCTGTGCCACTATGCTGCCCCTTTTGGTAACTCAGCATCTGAAGTGCCTTGCATCTAACTTGATATTTAGTTTTAGAGATACAGCGCGAAAACAGGCCCTTTGGCCCACCGGGTCTGCTATGACCAACGATCCCCACATATTAACACTAACCTGCACATACTAGGGACAATCTTTACCTTTACCAAGTCAATTAACCTACAAACTTGCATGTCTTATTGTATTGATATTATGGTTATTGTTCTCATCTTACTTTCTAATTCACAGAAGCACCGAGGTGATACGGAACTGGAAGAAATCATGAAACGAAGACAAGAGAGGATTGATTCAAGCAAATAGAAATTTGCAGATAGTTCTTCAGCCGTCGGATCATAGGGTTACCAAGTCGTAGACTGTACGAAATGGAAGCAAAACAGACAAATGACATATGTATGAATAGAGAAGGGTGGTTCTCTTGGACAGAATTAATAATAAACACTAATTGTTTTGTGTATTTCACTCCTGTTATTTCTGAGGTAAATTCATATTCAGAATTTGCATGGCTTTCAGGCAGTCATAGAGTTGGCATAAAGTATTAATGTGCATTCCATATGAATATTGAAATCTCCTCCTTTCTCTCTCTGTACATGTGTATGTTGCTATTGTGATCTTTGTGGAACTACATTGCCAAATCCTGAAGCCAAGTGAACACAGAATAGATGTCATTTGCTAAGTAATTGTGACACGGCAAAAGGATCGACACTTCGCTGGCTCGAACGTACAGATAAACTCGGTATCTACACTGGGCAGTATTATCAGACAAATGCTGACTGCGTTCTTGCAATATTGATCTCATTGGAGCTCCTCCTGCATCCTTGGGTTCACTCCAGATCTTTGGTGCTGTCTGTGTGGAGTTTGCACATTCTCCCTGTGACTGCCTAGGTTTCCCCTTGGAGTTCTCCGGTCTCCTCCCACATCCCAATTGCATGTTGGCTGGTAGATCCATTGGCCTCTGTAAATTACCCTTGTATGGGTGGACATTACGAGAATTAAGAGGGAATTAAACCTGTAGAATCATACAACATGGAAACAGGCCCTCAGGCCCAACTCGCCAATGCTGGCCAAGATGCCCCATCTAAACCAGTCCCATTTTCCCATGTTTGGCTCATATCACTCTAAACTCTTCCTATCCATGTTCCCGTCCAAATGTTAGACATTTTAAATGTTGTTATTGTACCTGCGTCAACTACCTCCTCTGGCAGCTCCTTTCATATACCCACCCCACCCTTTGATGAAAAAGTTGCCCCTCAGGTTCCTATTCAATCTTTCCCGGTCTGTATAAACCTGTGTCCTCTGTTTCTTGATTCCCCTACCCTGGGTAATGACTGTGCATTCACCCTATCTATTTCCCCTCATGATTTTGTACACCCCTATAAGGTCACCCCTCATCCTCCTGCGCTCCACGGAATAAAGTCTTAGCCTGCCTCAACCTCTCCTTGTAGCTCAGGCCCTTAAGTCCTGGCAACATCCTTGTAAATCTTCTCTGCACTCCTTCCAGCTTAATGCCAGCAGGGTGACCTAAACTTAATACCATACACAATGAATGGAAATGTCAGAGGGAATAAGATAGAAGGGAATAATTCGGGGGAATCCCTTGAGATCTGGCACAGATTTAAAGGGGCAAATTGCCTTTTTTCAGTATGGTACATTCTTGTTCAGAATGAGGTAAATGTGCAACTCAGATTAAATATCTTTAAAATTATGAAACGTGTCTGCAAATCTTGCTAACAATTATTTCTTGTTTATGTGATAAAATATCTTACCTTTTGCTAACCTGATGCATATGTTTTTTTCTGTTTAAAGACTTCATAAGAAAGTATAAGTGGTTAAAGTAAACTTTCTTTTACTTATGCAAATGATAATAAACCTATTGTTCAGTTGTTTCATTTTGGAGGTTTTAAAACTATCGTTAATACTGTCTTTTCATAACCATGAAACCATTGGACATTACTGACACAATCTATATGCAGCAGCCCCCCCATCCTGTCTCAACATAATTTATTTATTCACAAAATGCTGGAGTAACTCAGCAGGTCAGGCAGCATCTCGGGAGAGAAGGAATGGGTGACGTTTCGGGTCGAGACCCTTCTTCAGACGTCTGAAGAAGGGTCTCGACCTGAAACGTCACCCATTCCTTCTCTCCCGAGATGCTGCCTGACCTGCTGAGTTACTCCAGCATTTTGTGAATAAATCGATTTGTACCAGCATCTGCAGTTATTTTCTTATACTGTCTCAACATAAGATCAGTTGTTACACATCCCCACACAACACTGATTCAAGACACAAAGTGCTGGAGTAACTCCACGGGTCAGGCAGCATCTCTGGAGGACATGGATCTGGTCAGGATCCTGATTGTAGCATAGGTGAGAAAGCTGGAAGAGAGGTAGGGGCAGGACAAAGCTGGGCAAGGTGGAGTACAACCCAGTGGTATGATTATAGATTTCTCTAATTACAAATAACCCTTGCATCCCCTCTCTGTCCCTCCCCCACCCTAGTCATCCTGCTGGTTTCACTGTCCGTATCCCTTCGTTATAGACAATAGACAATAGGTGCAGGAGTAGGCCATTCAGCCCTTCGAGCCAGCACCGCCATTCAATGCGATCATGGCTGATCACTCTCAATCAGTACCCCGTTCCTGCCTTCTCCCCATACCCCCTCACTCCGCTATCCTTAAGAGCTCTATCCAGCTCTCTCTTGAAAGCATCCAACGAACTGGCCTCCACTGCCCTCTGAGGCAGAGAATTCCACACTTTCTCCACTCTCTGACTGAAAAAGTTCTTCCTCATCTCCGTTCTAAATGGCCTACCCCTTATTCTTAAACTGTGGCCCCTTGTTCTGGACTCCCCCAACATTGGGAACATGTTTCCTGCCTCTAATGTGTCCAATCCCCTAATTATCTTATATGTTTCAATAAGATCCCCCCTCATCCTTCTAAATTCCAGTGTATACAAGCCTAATTGCTCCAGCCTTTCAACATACGACAGTCCCGCCATTCCGGGAATTAACCTAGTGAACCTACGCTGCACGCCCTCAATAGCAAGAATATCCTTCCTCAAATTCACCTCTTCCACAACCAACACTGGGCTCCACATTTGTGGGCTCCACCTTTCCTGGCCTCTAGTTTCCCTCTCCCCTGACTCTCAGTCTCAAGAAGGGTCTCAACCCGAAACGTCACCTATTCCTTTCCTCCAGAGACACTGCCTGGTTACTCCAGCATTTTGTGTCTATTTTCCCCCAAAATCATGAGGGGAATAGATAGGGAATAGAATAGACAGTGTCTTTTACCCATGGTAGTAGAATCAAGAACCAGAAGATAGGTTTAAGGTGAGGGGGGGGGAAACTTAATAGGAACCTGAGGGACAACATTTTTACTCAAGGGCAGTGGATATACAGAACAAGCTGCCAGAGGAGTTCATTTGGGCACGTATAATAAAAGCATTTAAATGACATTTGCACAGCTACATGAATAGAAAATGTTTAGAGGGATATGGACCAAATGCAGGCAAGTGGGACAAGTTTAGATGGGGCATCTTGGTCAGCATGGATGAGTTGGGCCAAGGGTCCTATATGACATGATGACTGTAACTTTCTTAAAACCTAAGTATTTAGGTTGTGGCCACCCATTCTCATATCTTCCTTATTATGAGTAATGTTTGTGGGATTATTCCTCCATGAAATATCTTGCGATGTCTTCTCACGTTAAACATTAGCATTTGAAGCCAAGATAAATCCAATTTGTTATTGAACCAAATTCAGTTTCAATTATCTCTATGATTTCAGACAACGTTGCTTAGCATTAGTTTACCTTAATTTGGTTTCTTACTATATGTCAAGGCTGAGGGTTGTCATTCAAAGAATTTAAAAGATAATGATGACTTCTGCACAATCCTGAAATGTTTAGAAATAATTTAAATATGCAAATATTTCAAATCCCTGCCATTGGAATTTTTCTGATAATATATGACATAAAGTTCAAAGGAACAGTTAGTCAAAGAATGATGAAAATGTGGAATCCAGTACAACAGGGTGTGGTGAAAGCAATTGCATTTATTTAAAGGGATGGGCAAGCAAACGATAGAAAAAGCAAAATACAAAGTGCTGGGGTAATTCAGCGGGTCAGATTGAATCGTTGGAAGCGATGTTTTGAGTCGGGACTCTTCTTCAGACTAGATTGTAATTGGAGGGAGGGGATGTGGAGAAAGTTGAAAAAGAGAGGACAATGTCTGGCAAGTGATAGGAGGGAAACAAGGAACTATGGATGCTGGTTTACAAAAATAAGGACACAAAAAGCTGGAGTGACTCAGCAGGTCAGGCAGCATCTCTGAAGAAGAGTCCCGACCCGATACGTCACCTGTCCATGTTCTCCACAGATGCGGCCTGACCTGCTGAGTTACTCCAGCACTTTGCGTCCCTTTTTTAAGTGATTGGTCGATACAGGTGAGGGGGGGATTGAAATGGCAGATGGGTAAAGTAGACAAAAGGGTGTCTGATAAGGAGAGAAGAGGAGGAGTGAAATGTAAATCTGAAATGAGAAAAGGGGACAGTGGGAGAGGAGAATGGGGTTGGTAAAATGGAAATGCGGGACTCAGGGATTGGGGGGGGGTGGTGGTGAGTGTATAGAGAGGGGAAAAGGAACAGGGTGATGGAAGATAGACACAAAGTACTGGAGTAACGCAGCAGGTCAGGCAGCATCTCTGGAGAGAAGGAATGGGTAACATTTCGGGTCTGGACCCTTCAGGTGACTGGAGGAGAGGATGGAAGATTGTGGGAGCGCACTAGGTTTGGTGGAGGTGCGAAATATATTCTGCATTTTTATGGTATCATCACACATACTGTTCCCCCAAAACACTGATTACACTGCGAGAGGCATAGCGAACGGCGGGTTTTGCTTACCAAAATTGGGGCCGTTCTGCTCCTTTGCGTACTACACTGCAGCATAGGCAATTTCAACGGAGTGATCCATCTTGCTCCTCTAGTATCTTTGATTTTGACAGAGTGGTCCATCTTGCTCCTCTAGTATCTTTGATTTTGACGGAGTGGTCCATCTTGCTCCTCTAGTATCTTTGATGTTGACGGAGTGGTCCATCTTGCTCCTCTAGTATCTTTGATTTTGACAGAGTGGTTCATCTTGCTCCTCTAGTATCTTTCATTTTGATGGAGTGGTCCATCTTGCTCCTCTAGTATCTTTGATTTTGATGGAGTGGTCCATCTTGCTCCTCTAGTATCTTTGATTTTGATGGAGTGGTTCATCTTGCTCCTCTAGTATCTTTGATTTTGATGGAGTGGTTCATCTTGCTCCTCTAGTATATTTGATTTTGACGGAGTGGTTCATCTTGCTCCTCTAGTATATTTGATTTTGACGGAATAGTCCATCTTGCTCCTCTAGTATCTTTGATATTGACGGAGTGGTCCATCTTGCTCCTCTAGTATCTTTGGTATTACCCTATTCGCGCATGGCTGAGCTGTGGGTGATTGGTCGCTCTGCTGGCAGGCCCCGCACCCTGCTTGCCATTGGTTGCCACCCAGTTCCTGGGCACTCGCGATTGGTGCAGCCCTGGTGGCTGCTCCACCCGTTGATTGGGCGGAGTGAGGGACGCCATTGCTGACGTCAGTGGCATAGCTGCGCCCATTGGTCGGATCTGACGCGGAGTCCCTGCAGCTGATTGGATGAGGCGCTCTCAGAGCGACTGCTGGTTGGTGCGCACGACAATGGCGTTCCGTCGGTCAATCGGCTTCCGCGGGCAGGGCCGGGCGGGAGGTGATTGGAGGGGAGGCCCCGGCGGCCCCGGCTGATTGGCCGGCGGGGGGGGGGGGGGGCGGTTGCCAAGCGCCGCCCATTGGTGGGAGTGAGCGGCCGCGTCGGGCCGGGCCGGCGATGTCATGGCAGAGGCCGGGGAGAACAAGAAGCAACGCATGGCGACCGTGCTACAGCAGCTCAAGGAGCTGACCGTGGTGGTGGCGGACACCGGCGACTTCAACGGTGAGGGAGGGGGGAGAGGGGGAGGGAGTGAGGAGGGAAGAGGGAAGAGGGTGAGGGAAGGGGAGAGGGTGAGGGAAGAGGGTGAGGGAAGGGGAGAGGGTGAGGGAAGGGGAGAGGGTGAGGGAAGAGGGTGAGGGAAGGGAAGAGGGTGAGGGAAGAGGGTGACGGAGGGGTGAGGGAAGAGGGTGAGGGAAGAGGGTGAGGGAAGAGGGTGAGGGAAGAGGGTGACGGAGGGGTGAGGGAAGAGGGTGAGGGAAGAGGGTGAGGGAAGAGGGTGAGGGAAGAGGGTGAGGGAAGAGGGTGACGGAGGGGTGAGGGAAGAGGGTGAGGGAAGAGGGTGAGGGAAGAGGGTGAGGGAAGAGGGTGAGGGAAGAGGGTGAGGGAAGAGGGTGAGGGAAGAGGGTGAGGGAAGAGGGTGACGGAGGGGTGAGGAGGGGGCCAGGGTTCAGATTGTTGCCTTCCCTCTTCTTTCCTCCCCTCTGAGCCGAGAGGGTCAGGGTGCTTAATGTCTCTTCCCACTCCCTCCTCCTCCCACTCCCCCCCCCCCCCCATCTCCTCCTCCCACTCCCCCCCCTCCTCCTCCTCCCACTCCCCCCCTCCTCCTCCTCCCACTCCCCCCCTCCTCCTCCTCCCACTCCCCCCCTCCTCCTCTTCCCACTCCCCCCCTCCTCCTCTTCCCACTCCCCCCCCCTCCTCCTCTTCCCACTCCCCCCCTCCTCCTCTTCCCACTCCCCCCCTCCTCCTCTTCCCACTCCCCCCTCCTCCTCTTCCCACTCTCCCCTCCTCCTCCTCTTCCCACTCCCCCCTCCTCCTCCTCTTCCCACTCCCCCCTCCTCCTCCTCTTCCCACCCCCCTCCTCCTCCCACTCCCCCTCCTCCTCCCACTCCCCCTCCTCCTCCCACTCCCCCCTCCCACTCCTCCTCCCACTCCCCCCTCCTCATCACCCCCCCCCCCCCCCAAAGAGTGTGGTGAGTGACTGGGACATGCTGCTGGGAGTGGTAGTGGAGTCAGGTATGATAGTGGCACTTAAGAGACTTTTAGGTGGGCATGTTAACATGCTGGGAATGGAGGGATATGGATCACTTGCAGGTAGAAGCAATTAGTTAAACTTGGCATCATGTTTGGCACAGACGTTGTGGGCTGAAGGGCCTGTTGCTGTGCTGTACTGTTCTGTCTTCCCACTGCACCAACACTGCCTCTTGCCACCTGCCCTCCAAATCTTAGATGAGTTGTGTTATGCGATGAGAAGATTGAAAGATACAGCACATAATCTAACCCTTTGGCCCACCGAGTCCACACTGACTATTGATCACCAGTTCACACTGGTACTATGTTATCCCACTTTCTCACCCACTCCTTACATACTAGGGGCACTTTACAGAGGGCCAATTAACCTAAAAACCTGCACGTCTTTGGGATGTGGGAAGAAACTGGAGGACCTGGAGGGAACCCACGCAGTCATCAGGAGAATGTGCAAACTCCACACAGACAGCACCTGAGGTCAGGATCGAGCCTGGGTCTCTGGCGCTGTGATGCTGCAGGTCTATCGGCTGTGCCACTGTGTCAAGATTAAAACCATGGAGGCCATTTTTTCCCCTCTGCCCCATCTGTGAAATTCCCTTGGTGTATGCCCGAACAGTTTTGTTTCAGAAAAGAAAATTGACATTGCATTGAAATAACATATAAGACCATAAGACATAGGACCAGTATTAGGCGATTTGGCCCATTAAGTCTGCTCCACCATTCGACCATGGCTGATCTATTTTTCCCTCTCAACCCCATTGACCTACCTTCTTCCAGTAACCTTTAACGCTCTTACTAATCCAGAACCTATCAATCTCCGCTTTAAAAATACCCCATTTATATCTTGAGATGGAGGAATTCAGTAGGCCAGGCAGCTTCTGGCTGAGTAAATAGCTATATTTTGTTCAAATGTTTCTAATTCGCTAAAGATCTCCTCTCTTCTTGTGTTGCACATTTTGTTTCCTGATTTTTTTAAAAACTTGAATGATGCGTGCTCTGGTTTGCTCCCACATCCCTCAGTAAAATTGCCCCTTGTGTGTCTGGAGTGGATGAGAAAGTGGGGTGACACAGAACTAGTAAATGGGCGATCGATGGTCGGCGTGGGCCGAGAGGCCTGTTTTCATGCTGTATCTGTCGATCAAAGAGGAGGAATCGAGACGCAGCATATTTCAAAATAAGAATATCTCTTGACCTCGATTTCATTTCATAATTTGGACATCATCTGTCTGTACTGCATCATGTAACCCTTCAATTAAAATTAATCAGAAGATCAGTCAAGATGTAGTATAAAGCCGCTATTGTACACCACTGGGGTGGGGTGTATGTTGCAACCAACTTAAGAGTGAGGGCGAGTTGCGTTATGAGGCTCACTATTGTCAAACAGGGCAGAGTTTTATTTCACAACCTTGGTTAACGTATGAAGTAATTCCAGATTATTGGACTCGTTCCTATCACATTATTTAGTTCCTGGCTGTGTTTCTTATTTTTTCACGTTCTCATCCAGATTTTATTTTCAACAGGGGGCAATGGATACTAATTGGATCTGAATCAGATGGCTAGTTACTAAAAATAAAACAGTAAACTGCTTGCATTTGGGGGTGGAGGGGAGAGGTGGAAAAGGAGTGAATATTAAATTTTCTGCAGCATAAATTTTATTTCTGGCTCTTCCTTTGTATCTAACGGAGGATTTGATGTTTGTCAAATGAATAACTTGCACGTTTTTGATGTTGAATTGAAAGTGTCATCTGTATTGGAAATTAAAAGATGAATGTAGCTTGCATTGCAGTTTAAAAAGCAAACTAATGGTTTCAGGAGTTGACTAATTGTCCTCTTTTGTCATTCTTATCTCGCTGTGAAAATAACATTTGGATGGTCATTTTAATTTTGCCTGGTGCTTTTCATGGTGTTAGTTTAGTTTAGAGATACTGCATGGAAACAGGCTCATCAGCCCACCGAGTCCATGCTGACCGATCGCCCATTCACACTACATCTGTTCTCCCATTTTCTAATCCACTCTCTGTCCACTGGTAGCAATTTTACAAAGGCAAATTAAACTACAAACCTGCATGTCTTTGGATTTTGGGAGGAATCTGGAGCACCCAGAGGAAACCCATGCTGCCAGGGAGAACATGAAAACTCCGCACAGACAGCACTCGAGGTCAGGATCTACCAGCTGCACCACTGTGCCTCCCTTTGATGCATCATTGATCTTTGCCTGATGTAGATTATCACTTCCCCCAATAAATTAAATTAAAGCTAGCAACTACCAATTTACTAGAACATGCATCGGGATGCTGGAAAACATTAGAAGCTGTCAGCAATAAACTTTTATTTCTTATTAATAACTTTGTGAACAGAAAAAACCCTGAAATATTTGCTTTGGATTTTAGAGATGCACTGTGAGGAAAAAAGGCCCTTCGGCTCATCGTGTCTGTGCCGACCAGCGATCGCCCTGTGCACTAACCCTATTCTAAACACTAGAGACAATTTTACCGAAGCCAATTAACCTGCACACCTGTACATCTTTGGAGTGTGGGAGGAAACAGGTGCACCCGGCTAAAACCCACATGGTCAGAGGGAGAACGTACCAACTCCGTACAGACAGCACCCATAGTCAGGATCGAACCCGGGTCCCTAGCGCTGGAAGGCAGCAACTCTACCGCCGCTGAACATTGCTCATAATGAGTCCCTGATAATCACAGTACTGTCTGTCAAATCTATTTTCAGTGTGGTATTAGTCCAAATAATAGTTTGTTATCTTATTTCTAATCTGAGTTAAATGTAATTGCTGTCCATCAAACCCCTGCTGAAAATGAAGAAAAGCAGGAGAGTTGGAGTCAGAGTTGTGATGACTTGCAAAATCAGAAATTAGCTGCTGCGATGAGGACAAGAATTTGGCAGGTGTCTCATTCTCAAATTAATTTTATTTTCATGACGACTGATATGGGGCAGAGGGACTGATGGAGTTTGGTGTGGAGGGATACGGAGAAGTTAATTTTTAACATAAATTGCCATCCATGGCTATAATGAATTGTGCACATGACACTTTTTGATCATTATTTGCAACTAATGTATAATTGCTTGCTGTAGCTTGCTTGCTGTTGTAACATGAGCCTCTTCTGCATTCCTTACCATGTTGTTCACGATCCAGGCAAAATAAAAATCGCTTAGTCACTTTGACTTTGCAAAAAAAGCATTGGTGAATTATTAACAATGCATCTTAAGTAGCATTTTAAGTAGCATTTATCTGCAGGAAAACATCTGTCAGATAGCAGTGTGCAATTAATTAGTGTGCAGCTTTCCTCTTAAAATAACAAATGGGAGAATGCCTTGGTTGGTGGTGTTTTAGATCCTTGTGTTTGCTTAACCTGGCATGGTGTTGTAACCAGTGATTGAGCCTGTTGCTTTTTGCATGCAGCCATTGATGCATACAAACCACAAGATGCCACAACCAACCCTTCACTCATTCTTGCCGCCGCTCAGATGCCGGCCTATGCAAAACTGTTGGATGATGCTATTGAATATGGAAAGAACCTCGGAGGGTAAGAAATCTTTCAGCTCAAAACCTAATTTTATTTCAAGATGCAGAATGGAAACAGGCTTTTTGGCCCACCGAGTCCACGCTGACCGTTCACACTAATTTATGTTATCCCACTTTCTTATCCACTCCCTACGCAACAGGAGCAATTTACAGAGACCAATTAACCTACAAACACGCACAGGGTTACGGCAGGAGAATGGGCTTGAGAGGGAATAAATAGATTGCATGACCTAATACGTTGATGTATGGTATGATTTGACATGCATGCAAAATAAAGTGGATCTCAGTGCACAACAATAAAACAATACCAAGCTTGCAGCTGAGAAACAACAATGAATCTTGTTACTTGGCTATCAAGAATGTGTTCTCGGGTATGGCTATACAATCCTTTGACAAAATGGAGGGCGTCATGGAAGTAAGCAGAAGGGAGTAAAATAATCTAATACAGGCTGCAAAACATGAGTTGGATTCGTAATATATTAAAAACTGCCTTTATAAAGTAAGTCGAATCAATCAAAGGGACAAATACAAAAATGCTGATGTGAAAATTCTTGGTGATGCTGATTGAGTGAGTTATCTGCTCATTGGTGCTGTTTGTCTTGGAGCAGAGAGGTTGTTTTTAATCCTTTTGACATGATTAACAAGACCATCAGCTTCCAGTGCCTGTGGCCTTGCTGGGTGGAGCTGTGCTAACTATTTGGTTTCTATTCTTGGCTATCCACAGCAGCTTCACTTCTTGTTTTTGAAATGTTTCCTTGTTTCCCAACCACTTATCTTTGCTACAACATCTTATTATTTTTTCTGGCAATGTCATTTGAAAGAGAAACCAGTTTCCACACAAACACTGACGGAAAGATCTTCCTGAACATTGTATCTCTGTGCCATCGTTTTGAAACTCGGGCTGCTAGACTGATATCCAATTCCAAAAGAGACAATTCTTCCAAATAAAGTTGGAAAAATAAGTCCCAGGTTTTGGACCCCCGGCACTCATTTATTCACTACCTTCTTACTCCATCTTTCTTTACTGTGGACTTGTGAGATACAGCATGGATACAGACCTTTCAGCCCACTGAATCCGGGCCGCCCAGCAATCGCCTCCTGCGCTAGCACGAGCCTGCACACTAGAGAGAATTTACATTTTACATAAGGCGAAGTAACGTTAAAACCTGTAGGTCTTTGGAGTGGGAGGAAATCGGAGCACCCAGGGAAAACCCACATGGTCACAGGGAGAATGTCCAAACTCCGTACAGACAGCACCCACGGTCAGGATCGAACCTGGATCTTTGGTTCTGTGAGGCAGCAATTCTACCGCTGCGCCACCGTGCTGCCCTTAACATTTCTCTCGAGCAAATGTTTGAAGTTAAACCAAGTTATTCTGGATCTTGCTGTCATGAAAATGGGGAAACCTTTGAATCCTTATCTGGGATAGTAAGGGTATAAGTTGATTTCAATGTGAAAAGATAATGTTCTTTGAGGCCATTAAAATTAGTAATTAGGTGGCCGAACATTATTATAATGCATGAGAAAGTAGGACTATTTCTCAGCTTTGGTCACCATGTGTCAAGGCTGTAGAGGTATTTTTCTTAAGATCGTCAAAATGTTCTGCTTGCAACTCTCTTTATTTTTGCTGTCCCTCATTTTTTCTTTGATTCACCTTGTTATATTTTTCTGCAGTAAAGAAAATAAATGATGCTAAGACTTGATCTTAGTTTAGATTAGTTTAGAGATACAGCATGGAAACGGGCCCGTCGACCCATCGACTCCGCACTGACCACTGATCACACTCGCACTATCCTGTACACTCGGGACAATTTAACAAAAGTCAATTAACCTACAAACCTGCACCTATTAACCTTTGGAATGTGTACAAATTACTGCATCAGAAACTTCTGGAGAATTCAGCTTGAATTTCGGTTGCTTGTGTTTGCAGGCAAAAAATAATCTGTTAGATTTACAGTCATGTACAGCAGGGGAACAGGCATCTCAGCCCAATTTGTAACATGCTGACCAAGGTGCACCATCCTAGTCCAATTTGCCCGTGCTTGGTCCATATTGCTCTGATATTTGTTGTCATGGAACTTGCCTCTGGCAGCTCGTTTCATGCTCTGTGAAGAAGTTCTCGCTCGGGTTCCTGTTAAATTCTGTTCTTTTAATGTATGCTGAAAATGGGGTGATATTTCAATGTAATAGAGCTTTCTGAGTTGACGATTCCAAATATTTATTAAAAATTATATTTCCAGGAACTCCATATCTCGGCAGAATCAGGATCTTGAGATTGTATTCCCTAGTTCTACACTGAACCTTTCATTGATAGTTTCTATTAGAATGTTTGTGAGATCACATCTTAATTCTTGTAAACGGCAGTAAATGTAGGTCAGTCTAGCTCATTAGCTGCTGAAAAGACAATCTTCACCTTCCAGGACTCTTGCCCTGCACCCTGCTCCAAGGAAAATACATGCTCCTGACAGGGACTAAAATTGACGATGGTCCTTCAAATAGGTCTGTCCAAAGGCCAGTACAACCTCGGCAAGAACCCATTAAGTGACCAAAGCACTAAGCCTAACTATAAACTGACAACTGTGTTTGGATTGGAGGAACAGCATCTCATATTTTGTGGGGCTGCTTACAACCCAGTGGTTGGAATATTGATTTCTCTAACTTCAAGTAACCCCTGCACTCCTTCTCTCTCCATCCCTCCCACTCCCAAGTCACACCAGGTTCCCGTTCTCACCTAGCAAACAGCTAGCAATGGCCTGTTTCCTTTATCATCGTTTCTTTATGGCATATTTTTCATTCATTTGTTCTATATCTCTCAACATCACTGTCTATATCTCCCCTTTCCCCTGACTCGTCTTAAGAAGGGTCGCGACCCGAAAAGCCACCTATTCCTTCTCTCCAGTTGCTTCCTGTCCTGCTGAGTTACTCCAGCATTTTGTGTCTATTATCAACTTATTTGCCTGTGCAAACATTGAATCCATACCTACGCGGTCACTGAATTAGTCTTTTTTCACAGGTTCAGGATCAAACCCGGGTCTCTAGCACTGTGAGGCAGTGGCTCTACCAGCTGGGCCGCTGTGCTACCCTGAGCAGTTAAATACTTTAACCTTGAATTTTCCTTGAATCCTATAGGCTTATTACAGACAAAGCTTTATCAGAGTGCTGAAGGTTTTTTTTATATGCCATGCATTTGTTAGTCTGCTCTGCAACAAAAATGGAATTGTTTGAACAATCGGTAATTTCACAATTTACTTCGGATTTATTACTCGGAATGATAAATAGAATTTTTTTTTCCCCAGATCTAATAAAGAACAGATGTCCAATGTCATAGACAAATTGTATATCAATTTTGGCGTGGAAATTCTGAAGAAAATTCCAGGCAGAGTGTCTACTGAAGTTGATGCAAGGTAAAGATTATTAATGTAGTTGTTATTATTGAAGTTATAATAGGCAAATAGTGCATTTTTATATCCCCTTGGAATTAGTGGATTAATCCAGATGCTTTAAATATACAAATTTCTAACACTGTAGCAACGAACTAATTTGTTGATCTCGAAAAAATTCTTTTGGGTACTACAAGATCAACAAAATAGCAAGTGGGCAGCAAATTGAATCTTGGTTTATGATTAATAACTTGCTCACCTTTTTTCAAATGTGTAGACTGTCATTTGACAAAGATGCCATGGTTACGAAGGCCCAACGCTTAATTCAGATGTACAAGGATGCAGGGATCAACAAGGACCGGATTCTCATCAAACTTTCCAGCACCTGGGAAGGGATTCAGGCTGGCAAGTGAGTGCTGCTGTATCTGTGTGGAGTACTTCAAATGTCAAATGCACAAATTGAGTGCATGTATTTTGGAAGATCGTCAGGTTTTGAACATGAACTGTGAGCAATATTTGACAGTTCTTCTGAACCAGCTAAAGGTCCATGGGTCTGGAGTCAATATCTGAATTGTGAGCAGCTTGCGGGTGGGTGTTGTTCAACCTGAATGCATGTGTGTTTCAGAGTCCTCGAGGAAAAGTGCGGCATCCATTGCAACATGACGCTGCTCTTCTCCTTCGCTCAGGCCGTTGCCTGCGCCGAGGCTGGAGTGACCCTCATTTCCCCGTTTGTGGGGCGTATTCTGGACTGGCATGTGGCCAACACTGATAAGAAAAGCTACACACGGTGTGAAGATCCAGGTACATCTTGTCAGCCCCTCATTAGCTAATAATTTGGTCATTGACACAAAATGCTGGTGTAACTTGGTCATAAAGTATAATTTGGTCATAGCGACGTATAACGTCGAAGCAGACCCCTTCGACCCAACCTGCCCACACCAACCAACATGCCCCATCTACACCAGTCCCACCTGCCTGCGTTTGGCCCATATCACTCCAAACCTATCCTATCCATGTACCTGTCCAAATGTTTCTTAAACGTTAGTGTATTGTTTTATATAGCCATGATAGTTTTATTCACTAGACATTGTAGCATGGAACAGTACAGTAGAGGAACAGGCCCTCAATGTCTGTGTCAAATATGATGCCAAGACCAACCCTTATCTGCCTGCGTGTGATCCATATCCCTTCAATCCCTGCATATCCATATGTTTATCTGAAAGTGTCTTAAACGCCACTATCTTATCTGCCTCCACCACCACCACCCCTGGCGGCAAGTTCCTGATAAACATCACTATCTGTGTTTCTAAATAAAAACTAGCACCACACATCTCCTGAGGGGCATTTTTTCAGAGGGTGGTTGGTATATGGAACGAGCTGCCAGAGGGGGTCGTTGGGGCACGTACAATAGCAACATTTAAAATATATTTGGACAGGTACATGGATAAGAAGGACTTGGATGGATTAGTGTAGATGGAGCATGTTGGTCAGCATGGGCCTGTTTCCATGCTGTGTGACTATGACTATATCCTCACTCACATTTTCTTTTTAATGCATGTATATATCTTGGCACTTCTGATGGGGATTTTCCCTCCATGGGAACAGTTTTTAGTAAGCGACCAACCCACCCTGTTTCCTATCAGCATCTGAAGATTTGAAGACCATTGTAACACTGTTTATCTTCCTCATTTGACGACAGGTGTACAAAGTGTAACAACGATTTACAACTACTATAAGAAGTTTGGGTACAAGACCATTGTCATGGGAGCTTCCTTCCGTAACACCGGTGAAATCAAAGCACTGTTAGGCTGTGACTATCTGACAATCTCTCCAAAACTTCTGGAAGAACTCTGCAAAGACACTGAACAACTAACTCCTTCTTTGACTGTTAAAAAGGGTATGTTTTCTTCCATGTGAATTAGTAAGTCAATCAAACCTTCAATTAATAATCTTGAATCTGAAATCTCGAGCAACAATTTGCTCAATGTATTAAGTTTTTACTTTAGACTTTAGAGGTACAGTGTGGAAACAGGCTCCGGTCCATCTAGTCCATACCAACCATCATTCACGCTGTACACTAGTGCTATCCGACACACTAGGGACAATTTGCAATTTACAGAAGTCAATTAACCTACAAACCTGTACTTCTTTGGAATGTGCGAGGAAACCAGGGCACCCTGAGAAAACCCGGGTGGTCCCAAGGAGAACGTGCATTCTCCGTGCAGACAGCACCCGTAGTCAGGATCAAACCCTGATCTCTGGCACTGTAAGGCAGCAACTGTTAGGCTGTGCCACCCCAAGTCCTTTTGGTTAAAACTCTCCCTCGTTTACAAAGATAAACTAGACTAAGAATTGGTTTTATTTTTAAACATAAATTGTTGGTGAAATATATTCTGAATATGCAGCATACCAGAGATACAAGAGATTTCAACAATATACAACTTTGTTATAATGTTGGTCAGTTTAATTACATATTTTTCTAAAATGTAGACCAAATGTATCCTGTTTAAGATCTTCATAATTTAGCACTTCGTGATTTTAATTAGTGCTGTACTAATTTTGTTTATAAACCAAAGCCGCACAAGATCACAGCACAGTGGTGCAGCAGCAGAGTTGCTGGCTTCCAGCACCAGAGACCCCAGTTTGATCCTGAGTATGGGTGCTGTCTGTATAGGGTTTGTTCGTTGTCCTTGTGACCTGACAACGGGGTGCTTTGGTTTCCTCCCTCACTCCAAAGACATACAGGTTTGTAAGTTAATTGGCTTGGTAAAATTGTAAATTGTCCCTAGTGTGTAAGATAGTGTTATAGTGTCCAGGATCACTGGTCGGCGTGGACTCGGTTTCCGTGCTGAATCACTAAACTAATCAATGTTCTTGTACCAGGCGATCGTGAGGTTGAAATGTGTGCATCGTGTTCAGTTGAGGCTTAGGTTATGCAACTATCATTTATCAATATAATTTCCAAAGATTCCAACAATTCTTTCACTTCTATGCAGCTCAAGCACTTAACATACAAAAGGTTGAAATGAATGAGCAGAAGTTTCGTTGGGCTCACAATGAGGACCAGATGGCAGTGGAAAAGTTGTCTGACGGGATCCGCAAGTTTGCTGCTGATGCTGTTAAGCTGGAAAACATGCTTAAGGTATGTACGTTTGAAAGCCTGCGACATTAAATGAGACACAAGAAACTGCAGGTGAAGCTTATACTATTATTAAAAAGTGCTGGAGCAACTCGATGAATCAGGCAGCATCTCTAGAGGGCGTGGACGGGTGACATTTCAAGTCGGGTCTCTTCAGCCGAAAAAAGGCCCCGATTAGAAACTTCGATCACGTTTTGCATCTAAATAGTTTGCTGGTTTCAACAAAGCAGCTTTATACTTTGTTACATAAACCATTTGTTTCCCGTCTGCAATTTTCCACAAGTGTGTAGTGGTGGACTTCCACCTGGAACTGGTGCAGAACCTGTGGTGAAGGGAGGGTTTGCAGGGTTATTGTGAGGAAGCTCAGGATATGAACTGAATCACATTGAATGAGCAGTTGTGCGGCTCCACCAACCCTTTTCCTCCGTCAAACCAGCCAAAATTACGCGAGCGAACGTGAAATTCCCCCCCACAGTTCCTCCCTGACAATGTGGCACCTAAGTCGGGTGAGGCGGCATCTCAACCTCATCGGGACTTCCGTGGCTGGATTCTCGCCGGGTCGAGTTTGGCCCCTGTGGCCAGGGGCTCTGGAGCTCCCTGACCGGAGCCGGCAGATCCCTTCCCATAGCCGACCGGAGGCCAACTTTACGGGTCGGTATCTCGGCCCGACGGTACATTCCTGGACCGTTGGACTCCCCTCGAGGACCGTGACCTGTGTTGGGCTGGCAAAATGGATAATCGGGCAAGGCTCTGGAATAAAGGGTGCTGGAAAATCGATGGTGGGCCTGTATTCCCCCTTTAAGACTGCGTGTAGCCTAAGCAAGAACTGATTGATGATGGCGTTCTCACGTGCCTGCTGACCTGGTGTTGCAGACTGCAGTATGTGTTGCTGTTCAGCTAGCCTTGATGTAGGAGTGCACGGTGTAGGAAGGAACTACAGATGCTGGTTTATACCGAAGATAGACACAAAGTGCTGGAGTAACTCTGGGTCAGGCAGCATCGCTAGAGAAAAGGGATGGGTAATGTTTCGGGTCGGGGCCCTTCTTCACTGCATGTTGAGAACAATGCACACCGCTGCAACGGTGAGCTGGTGCTCGAGGGAGTGAATGTTTAGTTGGTGGATGGGCCGTTCGTCAAGCAGGCTGCTATTGTTTTGAATGGCAATGTGTTTGCATGGTGTCGGAGCTGTTCCCCCTCCAGGCAAATGGAGAGTATTTAACTTCAGAGTGGACGCAAGGAACTGCAGATGTTGGCTTACTGGAAAAAGAAACAGTGTTGGGTCAGGTGGCATTTGTGGAGGACATGGATAGGTGACATTTCAGGTCGGCACCCTTCGGTATTTAAACTTATTGACGATGGAAGATCTTCAGTGCATTAGAAGAGTGGCAAGTTGCTGGATTATCTAACATCCAGCCATGAAATGTTTCCTTTTTCCAGAGGAGGCATTGTAGAGTTTTAACGCTTTTGGACAAAGCAGATGTCTTTGTTTAACTTCTCTCTTTCCAGCATGCCCATGTTATCTTGCCTTTTAGCTCAATAAAGAAGACCAGTTGACCAGTTGTAATCAAATTTCAAAACATTTTTTCTTAAAGTGGATCCATTAGTTAAACGGTTCTTTTAAACTTGAGGCACTGCTTAGTAACCAACCAGAGGGCCACATTATCACTAATAAATCTTCACAAATGCGTTAAGGCATGGTGTTTATAACGCTTATCAAAAGAGGTAGTAGTTTCATTGCAAAGTGGTGCACTTAATTTATGAACTATCCGAAAATAACAAAGAGCAGCAGAGTGGCGCAGCACTAGAGTTGCTGCCTTACAGTGCCAGTGAAACCGGTCCTCCGGTTTCCTCCCATGTTCCAAAGACGTGCAGGTGTGTAGTTTAGTTGGCTTCTGTAAATTGGCCCGAGTGTGTAGGATAGAATTAGTGTGAACGGATGATCAATGGTCGGCGCGGACTTGGTGGGCTGAAGGGCCTGTTTCACTCTGTGTCTCTAAACTAACTCAAACTAAGTTTGATAGTCAGTTTCACTGTTATGGAGAGAGAACCACATTAACGATTATCCATACTACGTGTGTACTGTGTGTCCACAGTAAGGTGAATGTACGTGGATAAATTCTATGTCATTATTATCTCGAGGCAGGTTGCAATGCAATCACTTAGTTAATCTTTTACTGTGGTTTAGTTTGTAATGTGTCTTGAATTTTAAATAAATAAATGGTTTAAATAAATCAATAAATTGATGCACGGCTTAATCAAAGAACTGTTAAAAGATGGACCATTTGCTGTCACTGTATCCCAAGCAGTAGTTTTACAAATTCCTGAAAGGTAAGCTGAGCGTTGATTCTTTTGCAAGGGAGTGGTGTTTGTGTTCCAAGACTACCAGGGCATAAGAACATTGTACCTAACTTCAGATTTTATGATTTATTTTGTTAATCTGTCCTTTGTAGGAACGGCTGTTCGGTGGCAAGAATGGATGCTAGGAAGTCTCTCACACACTTGGATCATTTTGAATCACGTGGTTTGATTGAAAATTTGTTTTACTTTCTTTTTGACCAATTGTGTAAAAGGAACACAATACATTGTGCATTGGTGTATCCGGAATTGGACCGCTTAACCCTGGCTTGGGCATTTTGTAGCAACTCTTTCTAATAAATACATCATTAAAGCAACTTCTTGTCTGACCTGTGAATTTCCACCACTCTTCCCCAATTAAAATGTTGGCTGCAATGCACATCACACAGATAGGGGGAGCAAGATGTGGCATTTGTGTGTACAAACCAAGATTAGGGCAGCACAGTGGTGCAGCCAGGGGAGCTGCTGCCTCACAGCGCCAGACACCCGGGTTCAATCCTGACCCGAGGTGCTGTCTGCGTAGGAAAGAACCGCAGATGCCGGTTCAAATCGAAGGTAGGCACAAAAATGCTGGAGTAACTCAGCAGGACATGCAGCATCTCTGGAGAGAAGGAATGGATGACGTTTCAGGTCGAGACCCTTCTTCAGACTGATGTCAGGGGAGTGGGCGGTACAGAGATAAAATGTAGTTGGAGACAGTATGACTGGTCGGAGAACTGAGAAGGGGGAGGGGGTGGAGAGAGAGGGAAAGTTTGAAGTTAGAGAAGTTGATGTTCCTACCACTGGGGTGCAAGCTACCCAGCGTGTTCTTCCCAGGACCATGTGGGTTTCCTCCCACATCCTAAAGGCATCCAGGTTTGTAGATTGATTGTCCTCTGCAATAATTGGCTCTAGTTTGTGTATAGAGTAGATGTGAAAGTGGGATAACACAGAAAAAATCTAAATGATTGGCATTGACTCAGTGGGCCAAAGGGCCTGTTTTCACGCTGCATCTTTCAATAAATTAAATAACTGATTTGGAATGGATTATTGATCTAGAGTTTTTAAAAATAAAGTTGCACTAATTGGAGGATAGTGTAAATCATCAAGAATGCTGCTGATTTTATACGGTATTAAAACCACATCTTGCTTCCTGTCTGAATCCTAATAAGAATATTGTCTTGTGAGTGAGGTTAGCATGGAATTTTCATTATATAAAATTTCAAGGATCTTAAACTGCATTTTGTAGCAAAAACACTAGGCAAAGTTTAATCGAATTAAATATTTGAATTGGACATAACTTGGAGGTGGATAAAAGCCAGTGAAAATTATTTTGGTTACTACTGGGACAACACCTTTTCTTTAACATGGACCTTGTAATAAGCCTGTAAATGTGAGAGAACGATCAAAGTCTTTAGACTTTAGCGAAACAGGCCCTTCGGCCCACCGAATCCAGGGCAGCCAGCGATCATCCTGTACACTAATCACTATCCTAAACACTAGGGACAATTTACAATCTTACCAAAGCCAATTAACCTACAAACCTGTATGTCTTGAGTGCAGAAAGAAACCGGAACTCCCGGTGAAAACCCACATGGATGCGGAGAATGTACAAACTCCGTACAGACAGCACCTGTAGTCTGGATCAAACCTGGGTCTCTGACATTCTGAGGCTGCAACTCTGCCACTGGGCCGCCCATACATACTGTCGAGTCTGCTAAAGGTTAGCATATTATTTCTTAGAAGTGTAATTGGACTCTATGCGTATGATAAAGTGACTGACTGTTGGAAGAGATAATGAGCTGCATTGGTAGTGTCAGAATAAATCGGACTATCTTGGATCCAGTGGAGGTACATTGGGACTGCAGATGTTAGAATCTTGAGCAGAACGTAGGTTCATTATTATTGACATCAGTTGGGTAACCTGAATTATCAGGGAAAAGAATGCTAAGGGTGTATACATGTCTTGTACCAAAACGTTCATTGAGTTGGGCATTAACTCTCCCAGAAACGGGAGGGGAAAGAGAGACTGCTGGAATCTTGAGCAAAACACAAAGTGCTGGAGGAACTCGGCAGTTCGGGTAACATCTGAGGTAGGAATCAACGAGGTGATGCTATGGGTCTGGACCCTTCTTCAGACTGGCACAACGTTTGTTGATACTGAGCTATGATTTTGTTTTCCTCCATGCAGCGCTATTTAATCTGATGTTGCACTAACACTTCTAGACCAATGTCTACTACTCTGTTATAACTTGGTTATACTAAGCAGCTCGTCAAGATGGGTTGGCATAGTGTTGTTCTCTAATTAACTTGAATGAAGATAGTGGCAAGACCTAAATAGGATAGAACAAAACTTTTAATTAAAAAATCATGAAAAGCTGAAAGGTCTTTGTTTATAATTGCACAGATCACAGCTGGAATGCAGTGCTGGACACCAGGTGGTGGGAAGGCCATAAGGCATAGGAGCAGAATTAAGAGATAGAGGAAGACACAAAGTGCTGGAGTAACTCAACAGGTCAGGCAGCATCTCTGGAGAAAATGGACAGGTTGGGTTGGGACCCTGCACCTCTTGAAATTTGGAATAGAGGATGGTTTTTTTTCTCCAATTTTGGAACTAATAAAGATAATTCCAACCATTTTCGCTGATTGCTGAGTTTACAATCAATGTATAGAATTTTAAATTGCAGCCGAGTTTATTGTCGATCAAGTTATAATTTTACATGATCGGTAGGAAATGATCATTGTTATATCTGTGGTCCTTAATTCCAAGAGAATTATTATTTTTCAAATCTGCTAGATTTTTGTTCCCAAAGGCTTTAAGGGATAGAGTGAGACGTCAGGAATATAAAGTTTGGTAGGGAACGCCGTACCTCATTGGATGGTGTAGGAGGTTTGAGAGGTTAAGTTCATAAGTTCCAGTAACAGAATTAGGCCATTTGGCCCATCAGGTCTACATCATTCAATCCTGGCTGGTCTATCTTTCCTTCTCAACCACATTCTGCCTTCTCCCCATAACCCCTGGCACCCATATGAATGAAGAAGCTGTCAATCTCTGCCTTAAAAACATCCATTGACTTGGCCTCCACAGCCGTCTGTGGCAGTGAATTCCACAGATTCGCCACCCTCTGACTAAAGAAAGCCACGGGTTCCTAAAGTGAACTACACTGAAGAATGAGCACATCCACCATCTTTTTATCAAAATGGATTTTAAAAAAAAGAATTCAGAGATTATCTAATCAAGTGAAATCCAGTACCAGGAAGGAATAATGTTGACCAGTCTGAAGAAGGGTCTTGACCCGAAACGTCACCCATTCCTTGTCTCCAGAGATGCTGCCAGCCCTTTGTGTCTCTCTTCAGTTTAAACCAGCATTTGCAGTTCCTTCTTACACAGGAATAATGTTTAAATTGCCATCAAAACCATGTTGGAGTTGAATCATGAACATTTTTTGGGAGATTTTCTTCTTGCGTTTGAGGCAGTAGAAGTTATGAAGCTGCTTCTGCTTCTGATGTCTCTGTTTGTTATCGTTCGCCTGACTGAGGTCAGTTGACAGGGCTCACCACGTGGAGATCGACAACGTGAACCCCTTTTGGGTGATGACATCACTTGCAAAGTCCCATCCTAATTGCCCTGTGTAGTTCTTTAGAACATTTCTGAAGGCATTTAAGAGCCAGCCATTTAGAACGGAGATGAGGAAAAACTTTTTCAGTCAGAGAGTTGAGAATATGTGGAATTCTCTGCCTCAGAAGGCAGTGGAGGCCAATTCTCTAAATGCATTCAAGAGAGAGCTAGATAGAGCTCTTAAGGATAGTGGAGTCAGGGGGTATGGGGAGAAGGCAGGAACGGGGTACTGATTGAGAATGATCTGCCATGATCACGTTGAATGGCGGTGCTGGCTCGAAGGGCTGAATGGCCTACTCCTGCACCTATTATCTATTGTCTATTACAATCGGGCAGTCCACAGTGTGCAGGCAAATGATGAAAAGAATAACGTTTAGTGCAAGATAAAATCCAGTAAAGTTCGATTAAAGATAGTCTGAGGGTCTCCAATGAGGTAGATAGCAGGTGAGGTGATAGCTCTCTCGTTGTTGGTAGGATGGTTCAGTTGCCTGATAACGGCTGGGAGAAAATCTGAAGGTGTGTGTTTTCATACTTCTGTACCTCTTGTCTAGTGGGAGAGGGGAGCAGAGGGAGTGAGTGAGACTGGTCCTTGATTATGCTGGTGGTCTTGCCGAAACAGCATGAAGCGTAGATGGAGTCAATGGAAGGGAGGTTGGTTTGCATTATGATTTGGACTGTGTCCACAATTCTCTGCAAAGTCTTGCCAATTATGGTACGGTGATGTTCCATTATCTACGAGTACTGTGTTTACAGGCCCAATATGCTGCTGCCAGTAAGAAGTTAATTGTTCTATTTTTGGTACATATGACAACTAAACACTTTCTTAAAAGTTTCCTGTTCATCTTCTATTTACCCTCATCCAGCACGGAAACAGGCCCTTCGGCCCAACTCATCCATGCCAGCCAAGAGGCCAGTCTACGCTTGATAGATGATAAGAGTATTTCCTAGATGAGTATCATAATGGATAGGCCTATTGACGTTTCAGCTCGGGGCCCTTCTTCAGACTGATTGCAGTGGGGGAGAGAAAGCTGGAAAAGTGGTGGGAGTGGGACAAATCCTGGCAAGTGATGGGTGGATACAAGTGAGTGGGGGGGGGTTGGGGTTGATTGGTAGATGGATGGACAAAGGATAGAGGTGAAAAGGAGACAAAAGGGTATTGATAAGAGATTTGAAAGAGGAGTGAAATGAAAAGTCAGGAAGGAGGATATAGGTGGAAGGAGGGGGGGGGGTGAGATAATAAGAGAATGGATCGCACTGGGATCAGGAAAGGGGGGGGAAATAGAGAGAAGAAAACGGATGAGATGGGACGTTACCTAAAATTGGAGAATCTAATGATCCGACCGTTGGGTTATAAGCTACCCAAGCGGAATATGAGGTACTATCCCTCCAGTTTGCGTGTGGCCTCATTCTGGCAATGGAGGAGGCCCAGGACAGAAAGGTCAGGATTGGAATAGGAAGGGGGGTTAAATGAATCGTGAAAAATGAAATTTCATAACTGTTTCAATCGTGGAAGATATCACAACATTTTGCCCTTTGTAGTTTGGAGGGTGGGGGGGGGGGGGGAGAGGGGAGTGTGGAAACAGGAAAAATAGGAGGGGGTGGGGGAGAAGGCGGGATTGTTGCCTATAAATGGAGAATTCAATGATCACACCATTGGGTCGTAAGCTACCCAAGCGGAATATGAGGTGCTGTTCCTCCAGTTTGCTCGGGGCAAGCAATTTGCGTCACAGCTCCTACATGGTTAAATTCTGCTCCTAAATTGGCCTTAAGTATACTTGCAAAATATCACAAGGTTCAATCTTGGCAGTTACTCAGAACATTTTTTCCCTGTATTCGCCAATCACAACGAGCGATTGTAGCAACAAACCAATTGTTGCTTTCAAATGTCTTAAACATTCTTTCCCCCCCCCCCCCCCCCCCCCCCCCCCCCCCCCCCCCCACACCATCCTCTTCTGGCTAAATTTCATGGACGACCGTGGTCTGTTATGTTTCTGCCTCTCTCCTGTGCTTAACTGGAGTACATTGAGGAGACTTGCAACATGTTGAATACTCTGCTTTTCCGTCACTTTGATTTCACTGGCAACTTGTAAGCAGCAATGAATTTTCACGTATGGATGCTGGCAATAAGTACTTCCCTTCTTCATGGCCGCTGTCCTGCACAATTCTCCTACTTTGGTGCCTCCTTTGGCTTGGAAACTTCCTCGGTTGATGACAACTTTCAGGTACAGGTCTTTTTCTAATACAGCTGTGCTATGTGTAGTTTGTCTCGTATGATATCTAGCCCACTGGGTTTTATTGGCTGTTAAGCGGCACCTCTGGTGAACATGGATGGGTGGCGTTTCGGGTGGGGACCCTTCTTCAGACTGATTGAAGGGGGGGGAGAGAAGAAAGCTGGAAAAGGGGAGAGGCAGGACAAAGAGTGGCAGGTGATAGGTCGACCCAGGCGAAAGGGGATAGGCGGAACAAAGGCCAGAGATAAGAGCAATAGGTGGGAGACGGGTTTGAAGAGTCTTTTCCCCGATGCCGCACCTGGACTCCCATCTGTTTCTGCCCTCCAACTCCTCCACCCGGCTACTTTCCTCCCCCTGGCCTCACAATCCATGACTCTTCAAACCTGTCTCACACCTTCTGTTCTTGTCACTGGCCTTTGTTCCAACCATCTGCCTGTTAAAAAAAAAAAAGCTTTCTTCTGCCTCACCCCCCCCCCCCCTAAAATACATCTCGACCTGAAACCTTACCTATCCATGATGCTGCTTGACCTGCTGAGTTACTCCTGCACTTTGTGTCCTTTCGTGTATTAACTGGCGTCTGCGTTTTTTTTTGTTTCTACTTATTAACTGTTAAATTGTATGTGTCAGGTCCATGTGTATTACAGAGGAATCAATCTGCCGTGCCCGCGAAGTCCCGATGAGATTTGCGTGGCGTTAAACTGCTCTACCTGCAGATCCCGAACAGTGAAGGCCAGTGGGCACATTGCAGACTGGTGCCTGCTAGACGGAGTGAAGGTAATTCATCTCCACTCGAACCCTCTTCATGTAAGGTAGGCGGGTTTATTGTTCGTTGTAATTCATGCCATGGTACAGGATTGCACGGCTCTGGGGAGTGTGGTAGAGCAGAGGGAACTAGGAATGCAGGCACATGGTTCCTTGAAAGTAGCGTGACAGATAGATAGGGTGGTCAAAATGGCTTTTGGCACATTGGCCTTCATCAGTATGGAGTGTAGAAGTTGGGAGGTCATGTTGCAGTTGTGTAAGACGTGGGTGAGGTATTATTTAGAGTATTGTGTTCAGTTTTGGGCACCATGTTATAGGAAAAATGTTGTCAAGCAGGGAAGGGTGCAGAGAAGATTTACGAGGATGTGGCCAGGACATCAGGCATGTTTAGCAGGTTGAAGGCACTTCCAAATACGGTCTGAAGTGCCTGAATTTCTAAGCTTGGCCCTGTAGATGGTGTTTAGTTTAGTTTAATTTAAACATACAGCGAGAAACACTGTGACTACACCGACCATCGATCACCATATAACCATATAACCATATAACAATTACAGCACGGAAACAGGCCCGTTCGGCCCTACCAGTCCACGCCGACCACTTTCTCTGACCTAGTCTCATCTACCTGCTCTCAGACCATAACCCTCCAATCCCCTCCCATCCATATGCCTATCCAATTTACTCTTAAATAATAAAATCGAGCCTGCCTCCACCACTTCCACCGGAAGCTCATTCCATACAGCCACCACCCTCTGAGTAAAGAAGTTACCCCTCATGTTACCCCTGAACTTTTGTCCCTTAATTCTGAAGTTATGTCCCCTTGTTGGAATCTTCCCCACTCTCAAAGGGAAAAGCCTACCCACGCCAACTTTGTCCGTCCCTCTTAAAATTTTAAAAACCTCTATCAAGTCCCCCCTCAACCTTCTACGCTCCAACGAATAAAGACCCAACCTGTTCAACCTCTCTCTGTAGCTTAAGTGCTGAAACCCAGGCAACATTCTAGTAAATCTCCTCTGTACCCTCTCCATTTTGTCGACATCCTTCCTATAATTTGGCGACCAGAACTGCACACCATACTCCAGATTCGGCCTCACCAATGCCCTGTACAATTTTAACATTACATCCCAACTTCTATATTCGATGCTCTGATTTATAAAGGCAAGCATACCAAACGCCTTCTTCACCACCCTATCCACATAGTTCATACTAGTTCATACTAGTTTTTATGATCTCACTTTCCCATCTACTCCCAACGCACCAGTTCCATCCTACACACCAGCACTAGTGTAGAACTACACACTAGTTCTATCCTTCACATTAGTTCTATCCTATACCATAGTTCTATCCTGCACAATAGTTATATCCTACACATTACAAGCAATTTACCCAGTGCAATTTGTCCCGGGGTGGGGGGGGGGGGGGGGGGAAACTTGCAAACTCCACACAGACAGCACCCGAAGTCAAGATCAAACCGGGGTCTCTGGTGCTGTGAGGCAAAGGCTCTCCTGCTGTTCCACTCTGCCGCCCTGTCCCTGTTAGGGGAAAGAAAACGTCCGTGATGAGAATGGAGCAACACATTCACAGGTGACCATGAACATTCAGTAAGGTCGACATTTACATCCGTGGGTGGAGTGAGATCTCAAAGTGCCATCGTTAGAAGGTCATTTGGTTTAACATTGAAGAAAATGTTAGTGCTTAGATTGCTCATTGGAGCCATTAAATAGTTCGTAAATGTGAACCATATCTTTTAAATGTTCTGATAATTTGAATATTAATCATTTACGGTTTCAGACCATTAATATTTTAAGGTACAACGTCTTGTCATATTGCTGGTGCAATTCATATCTTTGGTTCCGTAGACCAATAATCAAGTATAACATCACCTAAGAAAGACACAAAGTCCTGGAGTAACTCAGCGGGTCAGGCAGCTCCACGTGGGGGGGAGCGGTTTCTTCCCGCTCAAAGCAACTGCCATCGCAGTCGTGCCGACACTGCTGCTGACTTAGGGCAACAGCCTCAAGCTTCTCCAAGAGACGATTTTAACCATAAACAGCAAAAACATTCCAGATAAGATTTATTTTATTTTAAAGAAAAAATTGCCAATTATTTGAAAGAACAAACACATTTTCCCATGACACGATGGGAGAAAAACGAGGAATGGGCCCAACGGATCCAATTGGTCGAGTAGAAATTAAAAGACATTTGGTCAGGCACATGGATAGTAAAGGTTTAGAGGAATATGGGGAAACAGCGGGCAAATGGGATTAGCTTTGATGGGGCATCTTGATCAGCATGGAGGAGTTGGGCCCCGATTCTGCACTGTATGACCCTATGATTAATACATTAAACAGAATTTAAACAATTTATTTTAAAATGAGCTTGCATTCCTCCTTGCTTACATCCCCTACGCCACTGTGGGGAAAGAGAAAACAAACAAATTGACTGTTCAGCACTGCAGGAAATACCCTTTAAATTTGGCATTTTAAACATTATTCACTTCATTTTTAGCATCTTTTGCACACCTCCAGATTCATGCATATCTCCAGATTCAGGGATAGTTTCTTCCCAGCTGTGATCAGGCAACTGAACCATCCTATCACCAACTAGAGAGCGGTCCTGACCTACCATCTACCTCATTGGAGACCTTTGGACTCTCTTTAATCGGACTTTCCTGGACTTTATCTTACACTAAACGTTAATCCCTTTATCCTGTATCTGTACACTGTGGACGATTCGATTGCAATCATTTATAGTCTTTCCACTGGCTGGATAGCAAGCAATGAAAGGCTTTTCACTGTACCTCGGTGCATGTGACAATAATAATCTAAACTAAGCCAAATTAAACTAATAAAGATATTCGCAGACAATAAAAGAACGCAGGTGGTTTGGACAGATAGGAGAGTTAGGATGGATGTTGCAAGAGGATGCCAGAGTCAGACATTGTCCCTCTGTTGAGCAACCTATGGGGGTCACTCCTGCTACACTGCCGCCTTCAGGCAGTAAGTGAGGGTTCTTATTTTGTTACAGGTCATGCGGAGATTATTGGTCACTCTTTATGGAATCGTCGAGGGAAGCGGAGAGGTTTCGCTTTACGTTTTCACTGTTTGCGGATTTGGGAAGGCGCTCGGACGATGCATCTACCAACACCCCTCCACAACCTCCTCTGTTACCCGTCTTAAGGTAAAGCAAACAAACGCACACTGGGTTTATGTGTAGGAAGTTACGGCAGATGCTGGTTTACACCAAAGGGAGACACAAACTGCAGGTGTAACTCGACGGGTCAGGCAGCATATCTGTAGAAAAGGAATGGATGACGTTTCGGGTCAAGACCCTTCTTCAGACTCAAAACCCTTCTGAAGAAGGGTCTCAACCCAAAACATCACCGATTTCTATTTCACCAGAGATGCTGCCTGACCCGTTGAGTTACTCCAGCTTTTTGACTCCCTATCCAGTCCACCGGGGTTAGTTGTAATTGAGAGAGGTTTGGGTGGAGGGAGGGATGGGGTGAATGGAACACTTTACTAATAAACGTAACTAAGTTGCGTATAGGAGCAAAGAGGTCCTTCTGCAGTTGTACAGGGCCCTAGTGAGACCGCACCTGGAGTACTGTGTGCAGTTTTGGTCTCTAAATTTGAGGAAGGATATTCTTGCTATTGAGGGCGTGCAGCATAGGTTTACTAGGTTAATTCCCGGAATGACTGTCATATGTTGAAAGACTGGAGCGACTAGGCTTGTATACACTGGAATTTAGAAGGATTAGAGGGGTTCTTATCGAAACGTATAAGATTATTAAGGGGTTGGACATGTTAGAGGCAGGAAACATGTTCCCAATGTTGGGGGAGTCCAGAACAAGGGGCCACAGGTTAAGAATAAGGGGTAGGCCATTTAGAACGGAGATGAGGAAAAACGTTTTCAGTCAGAGAGTTGTGAATCTGTGGAATTCTCTGCCTCAGAAGGCAGTGGAGGCCAATTCTCTGAATGCATTCAAGAGAGAGCTGGATAGAGCTCTTAAGGATAGCGGAGTCAGGGGGTATGGGGAGAAGGCAGGAACGGGGTACTGATTGAGAATGATCAGCCATGATCACATTGAATGGCGGTGCTGGCTCGAAGGGCCGAATGGCCTACTCCTGCACCTATTGTCTATTGTCTATTCTAACAAGAAACATGAAGGGGTAGAGCTTTAGAGTTACAACATGGACATCGGACCTTCGGCTCACCGTGTCCGTACACTAACACTTTCCTACACACTAGTGACAATTTACAATTTACAGAAGCCAATTAACCTAAAACCTGTACGTCTTTGGAGCACACGGAGGAAACCCACACGGTCACAGGAAGAAGGTACAAACTCCACACAGACAGCACCCATAGTCAGGATCGAACCCGGGCTTCTGGCACTGTAAGGCAGCAACTCTACCACTGCGCCACCGTGCCGCCCTAAATAGGGTGAATGCACAGAGTTTTTTTACCCTGAGTAGCTGGATACGAAAACAAAAAGATAAATAAGAGGGGGAGATAGATCATCCATGATTGAATGGCAGAGTAGACTTGATGGGCTGAATGCCTAATTCTGCTTCTATTACATGATATGCTTACGATGATACGGGTGAGATTTAATACGAACCAGACGGGTAACTTTATCACTCGGGCAAGATGCCAGGTGTCAGCCTGGCACGATGTTTTTTTTTGTTATTTCAATAACTTTTACCTTCAACATTACCAAGGGCTAACTTCTAGGCAGCACAGTGGCACAGCTCGTGGAGCTGCTGCCTCCACAGTGTTCGTTTGATCTTGACCTCGGGTGCTGTCTCCGTGTGGGTTTTGCACGTTCTCCCTGTGACCGTGAGGGTTTCCTCTGGTTTCCCTCCCACATCCCAAAGGCGTGCGGGTTTGTAGGTTGATTGGCCCTCTGTAAATTGCCCCCTGGTGTGTAGGGGGGGTGGGATGAGAAAGTGGGATCACGTAGAACTAGTGTGAACGGGTGACCGATGGTCGGCGTGGACTCGGTGGGTCGAAATGGCTGTTTCTCTTAAACTAAAATTAAAATTAAGTGCAGGCAATACTTCAAAGTAAAGCAATGGAAAGTTTTCTTCCATCACTGTCGTTTAATAGTTTCCATCCAGCCTATTTTAAATGACGTAAATCAACACTTTTTAAAAAAATGACTCGGGCGAGCAGTGAATCATTTTGGGTGCAGCATTATTAGGCCAGAGAACTAGACCAAATGTCTGACCGTTAGGTTCATGTTTAATTAAATCAGTGGAGTTTGTTGCAACTGTTTAAGTTAATCTTGTGTTGTGGATGTGGAAAAGAAGCTTCACTTGATCGTGACAAATGCCCAAGTATGGACAGCCTGCTGATATTGTTACATCCCTTTGAGCTGTTTATTGGAAGTTTGAAGGACGCACAGGGAGTATGATTCAGTGATTGTATGAAGCACTGCCTTATAAAGGGAGGCTCGCCATTTGCTCAACAAGAAACGTTTTAACTTGGACGTGTTTGGCACAAAACATTGTGGGTCGAAAGGCCCATTCCTGTTCTGCACCGTTCTATGATCTATGATGAAGGACAAATATTGTGTGATCAGGCAATCAAACTCCTTCCTTTGGAGAAAAAAGAGGTGGCATGGTGGCACAGTGGTAGAGTTGCTGCCTTACAGCACCAGGGACCCAGGTTCAATCCTGACCTCGGGTGCTGTCTGTACGGAGTTTGTACAATCTCGCCATGACCGCGTGGGTTTTCTCTGGGTGCTCCGGTTTCCTACCACACTCCAAAGACGTGCGGGTTTGTAGGTTAATTGGCTTCGGTAAAACCGTAAACTGCCCCTAATGTGTAGGATAGGGCTAGTGTATGGTAATCATCGGTTGATGCGGACTCAGCGAGCCGAAGGGCCTGTATCTCTAAATTAAACTAAAAAGAAGGTTTGTAGGTGAATTGGCCGCTGTAAATTCCCCCCAAATGTGTAGGGAGTGGATGAGAAAGTGAGATAACATAGAACTAGTGTGAACAGGTGATTGAAGGTCAGCGTGGACTCGAAGGGCCTGTTTTTATGCTGTGTCTCTAAACCATAGTAAGAATCAGTGTGATCAGGTGATCGGTGGCTGCATCGACTCAGTGGGCCGAAGGGCCTATTTCCATTTGTATCTTTCAATCAATCAATCAAAGAAGGGCTTAGTGACCAAGAACAACAATCAGACTGCGTGCGCATCCAGCACACTGTTGTTTGGATTCAGAGTCAATCTTTCATTTAATTTTTTCTCTTGCCACAGGGTGCCTCAGAATTGCATGGCTACTTATAACCTGACTGTGTACGAGAGGAATGGAGATGTTCTCAGATGTCGCTATGGACTGCGGGAAAGGCGGGAGTGTGCCCACTGTGCCCAGCATCATTTCCTCAACTTGGATCAGGTAGACTGAGCTACAGTTTCACAGATACAGCGTGTCTAGGAGCAAAATGGAAAGACCACGTGGAGTTGGTGTCCAAAGTCATAGAGTCACACAGTGTGGAAACAGGCCCAACTTGCCCACACCGGCCAACATGTCCCAGCTACACTAATCCACCTGCCAGCATTTGGTCCATATCCTTCCAATCCTGTCCTATCCATGTAACTGTCTAACTGCTTCTTAAATGTTGGGATAGTCCCTGCCTCAACTACCTCCTCCGGCAGCTTGTTCCATACATCCACCACCCTTTGTGTGAAAAATTTACCCCTCAGATTCCTATTAAATCTTTTTCCCTTCATCTTAAACCTGGCGTCCTGGTGCCATCACAATAATCTGGAGCTCAATGCTCTCAAGACAGTGGAACTAATTGTAGACTTTCGAAGAGATCCCCCTCCCCTCCCCGCACTCACCATCAACAACACCACAGTCACATCTGTGGAGTCATTTAAGTTCCTTGGAACCATCATCTCCAGGGACCTTAAATGGGGGGCCACCATCGACTCCACAGTCAAAAAGGCCCAACAGAGGATGTACTTCCTGCGGCAACTGAAGAAACACAATCTGCCACAGGCAATTCTATACTGCTATCATTGAGTCCGTCCTCACCTTCTCCATCATTGTCTGGTTTGGCTCAGCCACCAAGCACGACATCCGGAGGCTGCAACGGATCGTTCGCACAGCTGAGAAGGTTGTTGGCTGCAACCTTCCCCCCATTGGCGAACTGTACACTACAAGGGCCAGGAAGCGAGTGGGCAAGATCATCTCTGACCCCTCTCAGCCTGGCCACAAACTCTTCGAAGCACTTCCCTCTGGAAGGCGACTCCGGACTGTCAAAGCAGCCACAGCCAGACATAAAAACAGCTTTTTTCCACGAGGGATAGTTCTACTCAATAACCAAAGTCTGTAGTCTGGTTTATTTTCACCCACTTGTTTAGACTGTAATGTTGTATCCTTATTGTTTTGATGTGGTTATGCTTTATTCTTAATTGTTAACTGTATGTTTGTGTTGTCATTTGTGAGCGGAGCACCAAGGCACATTCCTTGTATATGCATACTTGGCCAATTATTCATTCATTCATTCATTCATTCATTCATTCATTCATTCATTCATGTCCTCTGGCCCTCAATTCACCTAATCTGGACAAGAACCTCTGTGCATCTACCTGATCTATTCTCATGCTCTTGTACACCTCTATAAGATAACCCCTCATCCTCCTGCCAAGGAAGAGAGTCCCAGGCTACTCAAACGCTGCCTGTAGCTCAGACCCTCTAGTCCTGGCAACATCCTCATCAATCTTCTCTGTACCCTTTGCAGTTTAACAACATCTTTCCTATAACACAATGCCCAGAACTGAACACAATACTCTAAATGTCTCATACCATTGTCTTATACAACTGCCACATGACCTTCCAACTTCTATAAATACTCTGGCTGATGAAGGCCAATGTGCTTCTCTGGGTGCTGTAAGTAACGGCCAATTTATTAAAACAAGTGCACACTGGTGCGCACCAGTCTAAGCTGATCTCCCAAATGTGACTTTGGTACAATTTTTATCATCTCAGACGGCAAGATTACTCAGAAACTTGACAGTAAAATTAGGTCTTATTTACAGAAACTTAACTAACAATAAAACAAGGTCTTGCACACAAACTTGATAAACAGTAAAACAAGGTCTGAATGACAGAAACCAGATTAACAATAAAACAAATTCGTGCACAGAAACTTGACAAACAGTAAAACGAGGTCTTGCACAGAATGGAACTCAGAAATAATGAATAGGTGACAAACAGAATGAGATGATTATCCACTAATCTAACTTAGTTGACAGTAGGTCCAATTTTCTGTTACAACGATGGGTGCACGCTATAATATAATCAATGACGTTCCTGAAACTTGGGTGCCATCACTGCTGTTTTCCATGTCTCTACTTTTAGGCTTTGTTGTTCCCTCTCACCACATTAGCACTATCCACATCCCTACTTACTAGTTATTAGCCTTCACAATTTTTACTCTATAACAGCGTGGAAACAGGCCCTTCAGCCCACCGAGTCCATGTTGATCATCGATCACCCGTTCACACTAGTTTTACGTTAGCCCACTTTCCCCATGCACTCCCTACACGCCAGCAGCAATTTACAGAGGGCCAATTAACCTACAAACCCATATGTCTTTGGGACATGGGAAGAAACCAGAACACCTGGAGAAAACCCACCTGGTCACAGGGAGAACATACAAACTCCACACACATACAGCACCCGAGGTCAGGGTTGAACCCGGGTGTCTGGCGCTGTAAGGCAGTAGCTCTACCAGCTGCGCCACTGTGACGCCCAGTGGGCACAGCATTCCGAAGCTCCAGTTTAAACTGATCTTTTAAAAGGCCACATTTGTTTTGTGTATCATTGATTTTTTTTCTCCCCTCCCTGGTGATTGTCTCGAGAGCAGAATTACTTGAACTGAAGGTAATTTGGATTGGAGTTATTTTATTATCTGGCAGCTTCTTGGCACTGTTGTAACTTTTACATTCCTGCATCCTTGTGTTGATGAATTTTGAGTTGAATCTGGCTCAGGTTGAGAGTAGTGCCTCTGTACCCATGGCCCTGCTCAAAGCCTTATGGAAGGACCCTTCAGAAGCCGGATAACAGAGGGGACGAAGCTGTTCCTGAGTCCGGAGTTGCACAGTTACAAGCTTCTGTACGGAATCTGGTACAGTGCACACCACCAGACTCATAAATAGATTCTTCGCCTCTGTTATCAGACTTCTGAACGGTCCTTATCATATCATATCATATCATATATATACAGCCGGAAACAGGCCTTTTCGGCCCACCAAGTCCGTGCCGCCCAGCGATCCCCGTACATTAACACTATCCTACACCCACTAGGGACAATTTTTACATTTTACCCAGCCAATTAACCTACATACCTGTACGTCTTTGGAGTGTGGGAGGAAACCGAAGATCTCGGAGAAAACCCACGCAGGTCACGGGGAGAACGTACAAACTCCTTACAGTGCAGCACCCGTAGTCAGGATCGAACCCGAGTCTCCGGCGCTGCATTCGCTGTAAAGCAGCAACTCTACCGCTGCGCTATGTCCTTCTATAAGCTAAGGTACTGTCCGATTCACCTCTACCCCATTGCGGACATTGGCCTTGTCAATGGAACTCGTGCGCTACAATGCTGAGAACTATATTCTGCACTCTGTATCTTCCCCTTTGCTCTGCCTATTGTAAATGAGTTTGGCTTGATTATATTTAGGTATAATATTATCTGATTTGATTGGATGGCAGGCAAAACAAAGCTTGACGCTGTACATCGGTACACGTGACAATAATAAACCTAAACTGAAACCTAAAGTGTTTGTACTTCCTTCATCTTTGCAGAAAAACTGTGTCCTTCATTACAATCGGCTTGGAACTAAAGGAGCATACTTCTTGGAACTGATGATTGAAGAGTATCCAAGAGATACAATTCTCCTGACTCACGGTGATGGGACACAGACCGTCTATCCTGCTTTTGAAGAGGTTTCCTCCACTCAAAGCATTAAAGCTTTGAGTTCCATCCCCATGCAATTTGTTATCATTGGTAAGCATCCCACCGCCACCACTGCCACCACCAAGGTTATTTAGAGTCATAGAGCACCGAAACAGGCCTTTCGGCCCAACTTGTCCATGCCGACCCATGTCCACATCTACACTAGTCTCACCTGCATGCGTTTTCTCTCCATTTACTTTTCCTCTCCATTTACCTGCCCAGATTTGTTTTTTGGCTCAGTTTTCGTTTACTTTAATGTCATGTGTACTGAGGTACAGTGAAAAGCTTTTGTTGCATGCTGACCAGTCAGTGGAAAGACTATAAATGATTACAATCGAGCCATCCATAGAAAATATTTTTTATTACCTGCCTCAACAACCTCCACTGGCAGCTCGATCCATATCCCCATCACCCTCAATGTGAAAACATGCCACTATTAAATCTTTCCCCTCATGTTTCTTATCATCATATCATATCATATATATACAGCCGGAAACAGGCCTTTTCGGCCCTCCAAGTCCGTGCCGCCCAGTGATCCCCGCACACTAACACTATCCTACACCCACTAGGGACAATTTTTACATTTACCCAGCCAATTAATCTACATACCTGTACGTCTTTGGAGTGTGGGAGGAAACCGAAGATCTCGGAGAAAACCCACGCAGGTCACGGGGAGAACGTACAAACTCCTTACAGTGCAGCACCCGTAGTCAGGATCGAACCTGAGTCTCCGGCGCTGCATTCGCTGTAAAGCAGCAACTCTACCGCTGCGCTACCGTGCCGCCTTTCTGCTCCTTTCGTGGAGGTTCCTCCAGGTGGAAACACATGTGCGAGATTCTACTGTGTAGGAGGTATCCATGCAAGGATCTAGGCCCGAAACCAGCTCTGTCCTAGTCTGTCCTCTCCACATGCACCAAAGGTCAGGGACAAGAGGGTCAGCTCCATGGTCCCTCTCTGAGACCAGAATCGCCTATCGCCACCGCTGACCCGGGTTCAATCCGGACCTTGGGTGCTGTATGTGTGGAGTTTGCAAGTTTCCTCCGGGTGCTCAGGTTTCCTTCCACATCTCAGTGCCTTGCGTGTTTGTAGGTTAATTGTCCCTCTGTAAATTGCCCCTCGTGTGTGGGGAGTGGATGAGAAAGTGGGATAACATAGGACCAGTGTGAACAGGTGATCGATGGTCGGCATGAACTCAGTGGGCTAAAGGGCCTGTTTCCCAGTTGTATCTCCCAATTAGAAACTAAACTCTAAACTAAACTCTAAACTAAACTCTAAACTAAACTAGAAGCTAAACTAGAAGCTAAACTAGAAGCTAAACTAGAAGCTAAACTAGAAGCTAAACTAGAAGCTAAACTAGAAGCTAAACTAGAAGCTAAACTTAAAACACAAACTTAAAACACAAACTTAAAACACAAACTTAAAACACAAACTTAAAACACAAATTTAAACACAAACTTAAAACACAAACTTAAAACACAAACTTAAAACGCAAACTTGAAACACAAAACTGAAACCGAGCTAAGCCTGTCTTTTCTTTCTTGCAGTGGACAACGCTATATCAGAATGTGCGTTTGGAATCGTTCGCCCATTGCTTGTTCATCCAACACCTCCCAATGGAGCAAGAATATATGCTTCAAATTATGATGAGATTAACTTCACAATAAATGCCATCAGCATAGATGAAAGGTATCCCATTCACCGGTAATGCTGCGAATGATATAGATTGTCTACCTGAGCCAGCAGTGTCACCCACTCTTGGTTTTGGCCTCACAGTTATGGAATCCTCAGTTAAACTGAATCATTTCTCAGTTCATCTGGTTAAGAATTTTATAGATGATACCTGGACTACCTTTCATTCAAAGTCCTTTTGTCGTTTCAGGCTAAACCAAGTCTTGTAGATGGATCATCAAGGGTGCCCATGCAAATCCAACACCACTTACCTCAAATACTTACAATGTATTTACCTCAAGTGCTGAGGAACGTGAAGTTAGCACAGGATTTGTGTTCATTATTTTCTATGTGGCCCAGCTTCATAATGAAACTGGGCAGCATTTTGTCAGGGGGGTGGCACAGCTGGTACAGCAGCTGCCTCACAGCACCAGATACCTGTGTTCGATCCCGACCTTGAGTGCTGTCTGTGTGTGCAGTTTGCACATTCTCCCTGTGACCAGGTAGGTTTCCTCCGGATGCAGAATGGTCCTGGCACGAAACGTCACCTATCCATGTTCCCCAGAGTTAGAAACCAAATGCTGGAGTAACACAGTAGATCAGGCTGGAGAAACGGAAAACGTGATGTTTTGGGTTAAGACCCTTCTTCAGACCCATCTGAAGAAGGGTCTTGATCCGAAATGTCACCTGCTCCCTTTCTCCGGAGATGCTGTCTGACCCGTTGAGTTACTCCAGCACTTTGTGTCTTTTTTTCAACAAAGTATTCAGGTTTTAGAGAAACACTGTTTTCATTTTCTTTAACGCAAATAGTTGGGTTTGGTTATTGAAGCCTTGTAATATTCAGTGAAAAGTTAGGAACTAAAAAAAGCCATGCTAAAATACCATTGGCTCTATCAAAAGCGTTCCATCCGGAGAGATTGATCAACAACTTCCCACCTATATCCTAGGACGTGGTGCACTTTCTATTGTTTTTCATTATCAATCCATTCTATTAGTCCTGCCATTTAAGAGACTCCACCTTAACCGCAATAACAATGGAAATCTTTAAATATCGAGAGCTAAGGGGCACTCCTTACTCCTTCTTTTCCATTCTATGTTCTCCACAGGATCACCGCCTTTACAATCGTGGGTCCACGTGGGTTACGCAAGTCCGATACGTGGAGCTTGGATGGCAGATTTGTGTCGGTGAATGTTACCTGGTCAGTCGGTGCACACAATGTCCCAAAACAAGTCCCGGTGTGCTTTCTCTCAACAACGTCTTCGGGGTAAATGTCTACCTTAGTGGAGGGGCCATTGTCAGACTGAAGTCAACATCATCATATTAGTTTAGTTTATTATTGTCACGTGTGCCATGGCTGCTATGAACCGGTCCTGCTGAGCCGGATGGTCACATCGCACAGTGAACCGGCACAGATCGACTGCACTTTATTCTGTTTAAAACTGTTAAAATTTGTATAAATTAATACTGACTAGCTAATTCATTTATTGCATCGTATGGGAGGCGCATTCCCAATCTCATTGTACCCCTGTACAATGACAATAAAGATGTATTGTATTGTATTGTATTGTAGAGTGAAAGGCTTTTTGTTGCCTGTTATCCAGTCAGTGGAAAGACAATACATGATTACAATGAAGTGTATAGATACAGGATAAAGGGGATAACGTTAATTGCAAGGTAAAGTCCGATTAAAGTTTAGTTAAATTTATTGTCACGTGTACTGAGGTAGAGTGAAATGATTTTTTTTGTTTGCTGCTATTTAGTCAGCAAAAAGACTACACATGGTTACAGTGAAGTCCGATTAAAGATAGTCCAAGGGTCTCCAGTGAGGGAGCTCAGGGCCGCTACCTAGTTGGTGATAGGATGGTTCAGTTGTCTTGTAATGCATTCTACCAATACATTCTACCATTCTAAACACCGTATCAATCAAATAAATCAGGAGAAATTTAAATTAAAATTCAATAAGATTTGAGGCTTCATCAAAAAAGTAAGCAAATGTTTGATCGAAACGTAACTGACTCCAGGGAAATTTTGCATCGACTTTGTGAAATTGGATTTATTTTGCCATAAAACTAGGGAAATATAAACCAAGGAAAAGGGTGGCACATGGGCGTAGCGGTAGAGTTGCTGCCTCACAGCACCAGAGACCCGGGTTCGATCCTGACCACGGGTACTGTCAGTATGGAGTTTGCACGTTCTCCCTGTGACCCCGTGGGTTTCCCCCGGGTGCTCCCGGTTTCCTCCTACATTCCAAAGACGTGTAGGTTCGTAGATTAGTAGGTTTCTCTAAAACTGCCCCTGGTAGGTTGTAAAAAACTGGGATAAAATAGAACTAGTGTGAACAGGTGAACATTGGTCACCATGGACTCAGTGGGCCGAAGGGCCTGTTTCCACCCTGTATCTTTAAATTAAACACAAAACAAAAATGGCTGACCTCATCTCCTCCCACCCACAGTACATTTGAGGTGATCGATCTCCCTTTAGGTTCGACAAATTAAGCCATTGCTCTGAAGCCCCATATCTACGCTGCCCTTCCTTATTCTTGTGTAAGGAGGAACTGCAGATGCTGGTTTAAACTGAAGTAGCTCAGCGGGTCAGTCAGCATCTCTGGAAAAAAGGATATGGTGATGTTTCGGGTCGAGATCCTCCTCAGACTGACAGTCAGGAGCCCTGACACTCAGCCTGAGGAAGAACGGTCTCAACCCGAAACGTCAGCTATTCCTTTTCTCCAGAGATGCTGACTGGCCCGCTGAGTTACACCAGGCTTTTGTGTCTGTCTTCCCTATTCTTCTCTGGAATACAATTTGTTTGTAATTGTTGCTCGGCAGGATCGACTGAGGAGAAACGTTGGCCAGGAAACCAGCAGAACTGGACTCCGTACTCTTTCGCAAATTGTACCATGGGATCTTCAGTTGCGATTTAAGCTATGGGACCCATTTGCTAAACAATCAATTGCAGAATTCTCCGAGTCATTTTTTAAATCTGTAGAGTGGAGCCGAAACCATAAACATCTTGAGATGAGATTGGGTTACTGGGCTCAGTTGAATTACAATTTTTGTGACTGACATTGAGATTAATTGGGATCTTTAGTTTTAGTTTAGAGATACCATGCGGAAATAGGCCCTTCGGCCCACCAAGTCCGTGCCAACCAGCGATCCCCGTACAGTGACACTATCCCACACACTAGGGACAATTTACAATTTTACCAAAGCCAATTAACCTCCAAACCAGTACATGTTTGTGTGGGAGTGTGGGAGGAAATCCCGCGGTCACGGGGAGAACGTACCAACTCTGAACAGGCAGTGCACGTGGTCATGATCGAACTCGGGTCTAAGGCAGCAACACTACCGCCGCACCACTGTGCTGCCCCTGTGTGACACTGGGAAAATGTAGAGCAAAATAAAAACTGCCTGAATGTTAATTTTCCTTTCATTCAGATTACAGTCAGAACCAAGGTGCGTTTGGATTGTGCAGGGTACGTATTGATGAACCACATCTGGTAATTGTTTCTCAATCTAATGTCTTTAACCATGTGTTGTTACGGGAAGAGATTCTTTATACCTATTAAGTCTTCCAACATCCTGAGTATAAGAAATTGATGAGGTTGAAATTGGAGTATTGTGTTCAGTTTTGGTCACCCTGACACAGCAAGTATGCCATTAAGCTGGAA